>NC_080380.1:87471410-87689376 GCF_014773155.1 Arachis stenosperma
GAATGACTGGAACGCTTACCATACTATAGAACCATGGTCAGAGGGAAAGTTATATACTTCCATCTGGACAAAATAAGAGAAATCTTCAAGTTGCCTCAACTACAAGATGATCCTGACTCCTTTAATAGGAGGATGGTGAGAGTAGATAAAGGGTTGGATCAAGTTCTAGAGGACATATGCCTCCCTGGAACTAAGTGGATAACCAATTCTAAGGGTGTCCCAAACCAACTCAAGAGGGGAGACCTCAAACCAATTGCAAGAGGGTGGCTAGACTTTATTGGGCGCCCATATTGCCACTAGCAACCGTTCTGAGGTTACTATCAAGAGAGCAGTAATGATTCATTGCATTATGCTTGGAAAAGCAGTGGAGGTGCATCATGTGATTGCTTGTGAGATCTACACAATTGCAACAAGAATTCCACTGAAGCCAAATTGGCTTACCCAAGCTTGATCTCCTTGCTCTGTAAAGAGGCTGGGGTAAAGATGGAGTAATGGAAGGACAAGTGCAAGACAACTCTATCAAGAGGAGGGCGCATGAGTTCCTCCCTGAATTCCCTGAAATTGGCTACTGGGCCAGCCTAGAAGCATCCATTAACAAGTTGCAAGAGACTATGGAGCAACTGAAGGAAGAACAGCAGAATCAAAACTGCATGATCTGCAAATTGCTGAAGGAACAAGAGAAGCAGGGGCGTGAAATCCAAGAATTGAAACGCCAAAAGCTCTCCTCTCAAGCTGAGGGAGCATCCACTTCTCAAAATCAAGGTTGTTGAGTCCTAACTCTGTGAAAACCTCTATCATTAGTAGCCTATGTTTTTGCGTTTTTTTTTATCTTATATTGTTCTCTATTTTTATTTTCTAGTTTAATCTTATATTTAGTTTTGAGTCTTATTCTTAGTTCATAATTAATAAAATTTATGCCTTAAAGTTATGAATGTCCTATAAATCCATCACCTCTCTTAAAAGAAAAATGCTTTAATCACAGAAGAACAAGAAGTACAGGATTTCGAAATTTATCTCTGAAACTAGTTGAATTAGTTTGATGTGGTGACAATACTTTTTGTTTTCTGAATGAATGCTTGAACAGTGCATATGTCTTTTGAATTTGATGTTTTGAGAATGTTAAATTTGTTGGCTCTTGAAAGAATGAGGAGAAAGAGAACTGTTGTTGAGGATCTGAAAAATCATCAAAATTGATTCTTGAAGCAAGAAAAAGCAGTGAAAAAAAAAATTTTCGAAAAAAAAAAGAGAAAGAAAAAGAAAAAAAAAAGGGAGAAAAATAAAGTTGTGAACCAAGGCAAAAAGAGTGTGCTTAAGAACCCTGGACACCTCTAATTTGGGACTTTAGCAAAGCTGAGTCACAATCTAAAAAGGTTCACCCAATTATGTGTCTGTGGCATGTATGTATCCGGTGGTAATACTGGAAGACAGAGTGCTTTGGGCCACAGCCAAGACTCATACACTAGCTATGTTCAAGAATCATTATACTTAACTAGGAGAATCAATAACACTATCTGAGTTCTGAGTTCTCATGGATGCCAATCATTCTGAACTTCAAAGGATAGAGTGAGATGCCAAAACTGTTCGGAGGCAAAAAGCTACTAGTCCCGCTCATCTAATTGGAGCTATGTTTCCTTGATATTTTGGAGTCTATAGTATATTCTCTTCTTTTTATCCTTTTGATTTTCAGTTGCTTGGGGACAAGCAACAATTTAAGTTTGGTGTTGTGATGAGCGGATAATTTATACGCTTTTTGGCAGTGTCTTTAGTATGTTTTAGTATCTTTTAGTTAGTTTTTATATATTTTTATTAGTTTTTATTTAAAATTCACTTTTCTGGACTTTACTATGAGTTTGTGTTTTTCTGTGATTTCAGGTATTTTCTGACTGAAATTGAAGGTTCTGAGCAAAAATCTGATTCAGAGACTGAAAAGGACTGCAGATGCTGTTGGATTCTGACCTCCCTGCACTCGAAGTGGATTTTCTGGAGCTACAGAAGCCCAATTGGCGCGCTGTCAACGGCATTGGAAAGTAGACATCCTGGGCTTTCCAGCAATATATGATAGTCCATACTTTGCCCAAGATTTGATGGCCCAAACCGGCGTGGCAAATCAGCATCAGAAATTCCAGCGTTAAACGCCGGAACTGGCATAAAACTTGGAGTTAAACGCCCAAACTGGCATGAAAGCTGGCGTTTAACTCAAGAACTGCCAGGTGCATTTTGCATTCCAGACAGACTTTGAGAAATCAAATTGACTTGCTGAGTCAATATTTTGTTCTGAGCTAATATGGCATTCAGAGTATCAATCTCAAGAACTCCTTTCTTCTGATTTGTCCCATTGTTCATAGGATTCTTTTCAGAAGTGTACATGAATTGGTTATTTGCAACCATTTCAATTAGTTCTTGAGCTTCTGCAGGCGTCTTCTTTAGATGAAGAGATCCTCCAGCAGAGCTATCCAAAGACATCTTGGATAGTTCAGACAGACCATCATAGAAAATACCTATGATGCTCCATACAGAAAGCATGTCAGAGGGACACTTTCTGATCAATTGTTTGTATCTTTCCCAAGCTTCATAGAGGGATTCACCTTCATTTTGTCTGAAGGTTTGGACTTCCACTCTAAGCTTACTCAATTTTTGAGGTGGAAAGAACTTTGCCAAGAAGGCATTGACTAGCTTTTCCCAAGAGTTCAGGCTTTCTTTAGGTTGTGAGTCCAACCATGTCCTAGCTCTGTCTCTTACAGCAAAAGGGAATAGCATAAGTCTGTAGACCTCAGGGTCAACCCCATTAGTCTTGACTGTGTCACAGATTTGCACGAATTCAGCTAAGAACTGATGAGGATCTTCCAATGGAAGTCCATGGAACTTGCAATTCTGTTGCATTAGAGAAACTAATTGAGGCTTAAGCTCAAAGTTGTTTGCTCCAGTGGCAGGGATAGAGATGCTTCTCCCATAGAAGTCGGGAGTAGGTGCAGTAAAGTCACCAAGCACCTTCCTTGCATTGTTGGCATTGTTGTTGTTTTCGGCTGCCATGGTTTCTTCTTCTTTGAAGATTTCTGTTAGGTCCTCTACAGAGAGTTGTGCCTTAGCTTCTCTTAGCTTTCGCTTCAAGGTCCTTTCAGGTTCAGGGTCAGCCTCAACAAGAATGCTTTTGTCTTTGCTCCTGCTCATATGAAAGAGAAGAGAACAAGAAACTGTGGAATCCTCTATGTCACAGTATAGAGATTCCTTGAGGTGTCAGAGAAAAAGAAAATTAGAAGGAAGAGGTAGAAGAATTCGAACTTAGTGAGATAGAGTTCGAATTGTGCATTGAGGGGAGTGGTACTCTATAAATAGAAGGATGTGAGAAGAGGGGAAGAAGTTTTCGAAAATTAGATAAAAGATTTTAAAAAAATTTTGAAAAACTTGAATTGATTTTCGAAAACTAAGAATGGAGAAGAAATCAAGTAATTTTAGAAAAAGATTTTGAAATTAGAATTTAAAAAGATATGATTGAAAACTGTTTTGAAAAAGATGTGATTAAAAAGATATGATTGAAAAGTTATGCTTTAAAAAGATATGATTGAAAAGATATGATTTGAAAACAATTTTAAAAAAGATTTGATTTTTAAAAATTAATGACTTGCCTAACAAGAAAAGATATGATTCAAACATTAAACCTCTCTCAACAGAAAAGGCAACATACTTGAAATGTTGAATCAAATCATTAATTGATAGCAAGTATTTTTGAAAAAGGAAAGAAATTGATTTTGAAAACATTTGATTTGAAAAGATATGATTTGAAAAAGATTTGATTTTGAAAAACTTTGGAAACTTGAAAAAAAATTGATTTGAAAACAAAATCTTCCTTCTTGTGCCATCCTGGCGTTAAACGCCCAGAATGGTGCACATTCTGGCGTTTAACGCCCAATGCACTACCTTTTTGGGCGTTAAACGCCCAACCAGGCACCCTGGCTGGCGTTTAAACGCCAGTCTGTCCTTCTTCACTGGGCGTTTTGAACGCCCAGCTTTTTCTGTGTAATTCCTCTGCTGCATGTTCTGAATCTTCAGTTCCCTGTACTATTGACTTGAAAATAGAACCAAGATCAAATAAACAATGCATGCAAGATACCAAACTTAAAATAAGACACTAGACTCAAACAAGAAACATAAAATATTTTTGGGTTTTTTATGATTTTGTAAATTTTTTTGGATTTTTCGAAAATTAAGTGGAAGAAGAAAATAAAGGTGTCAAAATTCTTAATGAGAATTCCAGGAATCATGCAATGTTAGTCTAAAGCTTCAGTCTAAAGGAATTAGACATGAATAGCCAAGCTTCAGTAGGACATTGCATTCAAGAGCTAAATTGATGATAATCAATCAGCTTTGGTGATGATAAGAACATCACCTTGAAACACTAGAATTCATTCTTAAAAACTCTGAAAAATACCTAATCTAAGCAACAAGATGATCCGTCAGTTGTCCATACTCGAACAATCCCCGGCAACGGCACCAAAAACTTGGTGCGCGAAATCGTGATCACTACAACTTCGCACAACTAACCAGCAAGTGCACTGGGTCGTCCAAGTAATAAACCTTATGCGAGTAAGGGTCGATCCCACGGAGATTGTTGGTATGAAGCAAGCTATGGTCACCTTGTAAATCTTAGTCAGGCAGACTCAAATGGATATAGATGATATATGAATAAAACATAAAGATAAAGATAGAGATACTTATGTATATCATTGGTGAGAGCTTCAGATAAGCGTATGAAGATGCTGTCCCTTCCGTCTCTCTGCTTTCCTACTGTCTTCATCCAATCCTTCTTACTCCTTTCCATGGCAAGCTTATGCAAGGGTTTCACCGTTGTCAGTGGCTACCTCCCATCCTCTCATTGGAAATGTTCAACGCACCCTGTCACGGCACGGCTATCCATCTGTCGGTTCTCAATCAGGCCGGAATAGAATCCAGTGATTCTTTTGCGTCTGTCACTAACGCCCCGCCCTCAGGAGTTTGAAGCACGTCACAGTTATTCAATCATTGAATCCTACTCAGAATACCATAGACAAGGTTAGACCTTCCGGATTCTCTTGAATGCCGCCATCAGTTCTTGCCTATACCACGAAGATTCCGGTTAAAGAATCCAAGAGATATCCACCCAATCTAAGGTAGAACGGAGGTGGTTGTCAGTCACACGTTCATAGGTGAGAATGATGATGAGTGTCACGGATCATCACATTCATCAAGTTGAAGAACAAGTGATATCTTGGAACAAGAACAAGCAGAATTGAATAGAAGAACAATAGTAATTGCATTAATACTCGAGGTACAGCAGAGCTCCACACCTTAATCTATGGTGTGTAGAAACTCCACCGTTGAAAATACATAAGAACAAGAGTGATCATTGGTTTCGGCCCCAGAGAGGGAACCGGAAGAACCAAGATGTCTAATACAATAGTAAAGGGTCCCTTTTATAGAAAACTAGTAGCCTAAGGTTTACAAAGATGAGTAAATGACATAAAAATCCACTTCCGGGCCCACTTGGTGTGTGCTTGGGCTGAGCAATGAAGCATTTTCGTGTAGAGACTCTACTTGGAGTTAAACGCCAGCTTTTATGCTAGTTTGGGCGTTTAACTCCCACTTTGGTGCCAGTTCCGGCGTTTAACGCTGGGAATTCTGAGGGTGACTTTGAACGCCGGTTTGGGCCATCAAATCTTGGGCAAAGTATGGACTATCATATATTGCTGGAAAGCCCAGGATGTCTACTTTCCAACGCCTTTGAGAGCGCGCCTATTGGGCTTCTGTAGCTCCAGAAAATTCACTTCGAGTGCAGGGAGGTCAGATTCCAATAGCATCTGCAGTCCTTTTCAGTCTCTGAATCAGATTTTTGCTCAGGTCCCTCAATTTCAGCCAGAAAATACCTGAAATCACAGAAAAACACACAAACTCATAGTAAAGTCCAGAAAAGTGAATTTTAACTAAAAACTAATAAAAATATACTAAAAACTAACTAGATCATACTAAAAACATACTAAAAACAATGTCAAAAAGCGTATAAATTATCCGCTCATCAGTCACCATGCCCTACAGTCGCGAGTTTGAAGCTCGTCACAGTCATCCCATCCCATATCCTACTCGGAATACCACAGACAAGGTTTAGACTTTCTAGATCTTAAGAATGCTGCCAATGGATTCTAGCTTATACCACGAAGACTCTGAGCTCAAGGAATTGAAGGCTCTGTTGTCAGGAGAGGCAATCAAACACATGGACCAGGAATCCAAGAGATACACACTCTAGCTTTCACCGATAGAACGGAAGTGTTTCTCAGGCACGCGTTCATAAGTGAGAATGGTGATGAGTGTCATGGATCATCACATTCATCAGGTTGAAGTGGGAATGAATATCTTAGAATAAGAATAAGCATTAATTGTATAGAAAGTAGTAATTGCATTAATACTCGAGGAACAGCAGAGCTCCACACCCTTAATATATGGTGTGTAGAAACTCCACCGTTGAAAATACATAAGTGATAAAGGTCCAGGCATGGCTGTGAGGCCATCCCCCAATGTCTAAGACCGCATAAACTGATCAAAGATAGATACCAAGATGAAAATACAATAGTAAAAAGTTCTATTTATACTAAACTAGTTATTAGGGTTTACAAAAGTATGTAAATAATGCAGAAATCCACTTCCGGGCCCACTTGGTGTATGCTTGGGCTGAGCATTGAAGCTTTCACATGTAGAGGTCTTCCTTGGAGTTAAACGCCAATTTGTAACTTGTTTCTGGCGTTTGACTCTAGCTTGCAACTTGTTTCTGGCGTTTAACGCCAGAATAGGGCAGAAAGCTGGCGTTAAATGCCAGTTTGCGTCTTCTAAACTCGGGCAAAGTATGAACTATTATATTTTTATGGAATGCCCTGGATGTCTACTTTCTAACACAGTTGAGAGCGCACCATTTGAACTTCTGTAGCTCCAAAAATTTTGTTTCGAGTGTAGGGAGGTCAGAATCCAACAGCATCAGCAGTCCTTTGTCAGCCTCTGAATCAGATTTTTGCTCAGGTCACTTAATTTTAGCCAGAAAATACCTGAAATCATAGAAAAACACACAAACTCATAGTAAAGTCCAGAAATGTGAATTTTGCTTAAAAACTAATAAAAATATACTAAAAACTAACTAAATTATACTAAAAACTATGCAAAAACAATGCCAAAAAGTGTATAAATTATCCGCTCATCACAATACCAAACTTAACTTGTTGCTTGTCCCTAAGCAACTGAAAACAAAATAGGATAAAAAGACGAGAATATACAATGAATTTCACAATATCAATGAAACTTAGTCTCAATTAGATGAGCGGGGCTAGTAGCTTTTTGCTTCTTAACAGTTTTGGCATCTCACTTTATCCTTTGAAATTTAGAATGATTGGCATCTATAGGAACTCAGAATTTTGGATAGTGTTATTGATTCTCCTAGTTCAATATGTTGATTCTTGAACACAGCTACTTTATGAGTCTTGGCCGTGGCCCTAAGTACTTTGTTTTCCAGTATTACCACCGGATACATAAATGCCATAGACACATAACTGGGTGAACCTTTTCAGATTGTGACTCAGCTTTGCTAAAGTCCCCAGTTAGAGGTGTCCAGAGTTCTTAAGCACACTCTTTTGCTTTGGATCATGACTTTAACCACTCAGTCTCAAGCTTTTCACTTAGACCTTCATGACACAAGCACATGGTTAGGGATAGCTTGATTTAGCCGCTTAGGCCTGGATTTTATTTCCTTGGGCCCTCCTATCCATTAATGCTCAAAGCCTTGGATCCTTTTTACCCTTGCCTTTTTGTTTAAAGGGCTATTGGCTTTTTCTACTTTCTTTTTCTTTTTCTTTTCTTTTTTTTCGCTAATTTTTTTCGCTACTTTTTTTTCTTTTTCACTACTTTTTCTTGCTTCAAGAATCAATTTCATGAATTTTCAGATTATCAATAATATTTCTCTTTGTTCATCATTCTGTCAAGAGTCAACAATTTTAACATTCATAAACTTCACTGTCAAAAATATGCACTGTTCAAGCATTCATTCAGAAAACAAAAAGTATTGCCACCATATCAAAACAATTAAACTAATTTCAAGATAAAATTTGAAATCCAAGTACTTCTTGTTCTTTTGTAATTAAGCACATTTTTCATTTAAGAAAGGTGAAGGATTCATGGAATTGTTCATAGCTTTAAGACATAGACACTAGACACTAATGATCATGTAATGAAGACACAAACATAGACAAACATGAAGCTCAAAAACCGAAAACAGAAAAATAAATAGACAAGGAGATTAAGGAATGAGTCCACCTTAATGTGGGTGGCGTCTTCCTCTTGAAGAACGAATGGAACGCCTAAGCTCCTCTATGTCTATTCCTTGCCTTTGTTGCTCCTCCCTCATAGCTCTTTGATCTTCTTTAATCTCATGGAGAATGATGGAGTGCTCTTCGTGCTCCACCCTTAGTTGATCCATGTTGTAACTCAAGCCTTCCAAAGAGGTGTTGAGTTGTTCCCAATAGTTGTGTGGAGGAAATTGCATTCCTTAAGGAATCTCAGGGATTTTTTGATGAGGATCTTCCTCATGCTCTTGTTGAGATCCATGAATGGGCTCTCTTGTTTGCTCCATCCTTTTCTTAGTGATGGGCTTGTCCTCTTCAATGAGGATATATCCTTCTATGTCAATCCCAGCCAAATTGCATAGATGACAAATGAGATGAGAAAAGGCTAACCTTGCCAAGGTGGATGACTTGTCAGCCACCTTGTAGAGTTCTAGAGGTATGATCTCATGAACTTCCACTTCCTCCCCAATCATGATACTATGGATCATGATGGCCCGATCCACAGTCACTTCAGATCGGTTGCTAGTAGGAATGATGGAGCGTTGGATGAACTCCAACCATCCTCTAGCCACAGGCTTAAGGTCCGGTCTTTTCAATTGAACCGGATTGCCTCTTGAGTCTCTTTTCCATTGAGCTCCTTCCACACGTATGTCCATGAGGACTTGGTCCAACCTTTGATCAAAGTTGACCTTCCTAGTGTAGGGGCGTGCGTTTTCTTGCATAATTGGTAAGTGGAACGCCAACTTTACATTTTCCGGACTGAAATCTAAGTGATGACTACGCATCATGTACCCTTTTTCCTATCTAAAGGACCATAAAAAGAACACAATCCTATTGAATCAATGCAATTTCATGGAACAAATGATATATATTGTGGTACATTGCTTTGAAATGATTTGTGTTAAATTTTAGGTGGAAAAAGAAGCAAAAAGAGCACAAAACAAGCAAATAAAGTTGGGCGTGCCACTTGGAGCTCTGGGCGTGGCACACCAAGCTTTTGAAACCAATTCTCAATAATGGGCGTGCCATTTGATGCTATGGGCGTGGCACGCCAAGTTGTGAAGTCAAGATCTCAAAGAGGGCGTGCCACTTGGTGTCTTGGGCGTGGCACGCCAGGCTTAAGTTCCAGAGGAGTGATTTTGAGCCCCACTATGGGCGTGGCACGCCAAGAAGTGGGCGTGGCACGCCGGGGCATATGCCAGCCTGATCTTCTCTCATTCAAAAGAAGATATCATGAGCTACACAACTCTAAATGGGGTGATTCTAGTGCTATTAGATAGTAGACATTGATGGTGCTTTTGTGGAAAAACGAATTTCCAACACACATAACTCACCGGCAAGTATACCGGGTCGCATCAAGTAGTAATAACTCACAAGAGTGAGGTCGATCCCACAGGGATTGATGGATCAAGCAACTTTAGTGGGTGATTAGTTTAGTCAAGCTAACATTTAAGTGAATTGTGTGAAGTTGATCATCAGAAAGTAAAATTGCAATGAATTTAAAGTGCAGAAAGTAAAAATGGACAGAAACTTAAAGAGTAAGAAATGTAAATTAACGAAATCTTAAATGACAAGAAATGTAAATTGCAGGAAATGTAAAAGGGAATGGGTGCAGGGAAATTAAATGAAAGCAGTAGATCAAAGCTTAGAATAATTGCAAGGAAATTAAATTGCAGGAAAAGTAAATTCAAGGTCACAGTAGCTTAATTGTAAATTGCAGAAGAACACAAGTGCAGAAAATTAAATTGGGAGTAATGAGATGCAACAAAGAGACATAGATCATTTCTCAAATCTCAAAGTGAAACTAACAATTTCATTGAAATAGTAAAAATAGAAAGGAAGCCAAGAGATCACTTGCTCTCAAGATCAAAACAGAAAGGAAATTGAAGAGGAATGAAACAGAAAGTAAAATGCAGCTCAATTTCAATAGCTAAAGGAAAGTTGAAGATCTCAGGGGTGGAGGAGACTAGAAAACAAGTCTAGATCTCAATCCCTTCCTTGATCCAACAGCAAACAAGATGCAGGAAAATTAAAGATGAAAGCAATGAAGAAAACTTTGATTCAAATCACAATTCACTTGAAAGTTTGCAGAAGAAGAACAAGAGAAATCTTAGACCAAGAGGGAAACAGAATTCCTTCACTCTCAATCCAGATTCAAAACAGAAATGAAAACTAAGAGAGAGAGATCTCAAATCCTAATGCTCCCTAGTGGAGCTAGCCTCTTCCTAATTGAGCTCTTTTTTTCTGAAATGAGAGTGATGCCTTTATATAGGCTTTTTACAAAATGAAAATAAAATTGAAATGAAAAATAAAATTGAAATATAGGAGGCTGCCCTGCTCTTGTGGAGGGCAGAGCAGGGAAGTTGTGTGAGGAAGCATGTTGCGTGCCAAGTGTGGGAGAGGCATTCAGGATGCTGCCCTGCCCTTGTGGAGGGCAGGGCAATGTTGTCATGGTGCGGCCTTGCCTCCCTGCCCGTGCGTCAATGTGCGCAACAAGTCCCTGGCCGTGTCATGCGCTCATGCTTGTGTGCGCCAAGGAGAGTTCCCAAGTTCAAACCCTTGTGAAAGCATTTGGGGGAGCAATTTTCCTTAATTTTTCATGAAGAGAGCATGACATTGCCCTGCTCTCCAAGAGGGCAGAGCAGAATAATGAGCGCTACTTTGCTTTGGAGTGAGGCTCCAGCTTCAAACCTTGGTGGAAGCACTTTGATTTATTTTTGCATATTTTTGGCCCTTAAAGATGCCTTTCACTCATGCCTTAATTGTACGCCAAATATAAATTGCTATATATCGTTGGAAAGCTCTGAATGTGAGCTTTCCAACGCAATTGGAAGCACATCAATTGGACGTCTGTAGCTCAAGTTATAGCCCTTTGAAGTAGGCATGGTCATGATGTGTGCGCCCAGATTTTAACTTAGCGAAAATTTGCTTCCAACCTCACTTTGTTTCATCATGATATTGCCCTGCCCTTGGCAAGAGCAGGGCAATGTGCGTGCTGGTTGTTTCCTCCTTTAATTTGGTCATGGGCCACGCTTTTAAAAGCGTGGCCTAAGGCTCCAAAGTGTGCCCCAACTTTAAAGTGTTCCCCAAAGCTCTTTTTTATCCTTTTTAGCTTATTTTGTGCTTCTTTGCTTCTTTTTCTTCTTATTTCCTACAAGATTTATAAAATTAAAAGATCAAGAAAATATATCATTTAAGCACAAAAGCATTCAATATTTAAGCACAAATCATCAATTTCTTGTATGAAAAAGCATAGAAAAATAGGTATATGATGACATGTCATCAGACATCCAGGGCTTTCCAAATATATATAACACTTTATGATGGACACTGAAATTGAGGGAGATATTGACCCCGAAATCACAGGGAGCAAAATACATCACTGCAGAGTTACCAGCCTGACCTCTTCATAATCAAAGGAATATAACTTGAGT
Source organism: Arachis stenosperma (assembly GCF_014773155.1). NCBI lineage: Eukaryota > Viridiplantae > Streptophyta > Magnoliopsida > Fabales > Fabaceae > Arachis > Arachis stenosperma. Next base: position 87,483,196 of record NC_080380.1, read on the forward strand.
TGTAGAGGTCCAAATGATGTGATCTTGGTGGCGTTGGAAATTTGACATCAGGAGCTTTCAAATGATATATAACACTTTAGGGTGAAGGTTAAAACGGGAGGTGAAAAAGGCCATTAATTCAGCATTGTAAAACCTGGGCGTGCCAGTTGATATCAAAGGCATGGCACGCCAGCTCTATTTTCATAATGGGCGTGCCACTTGGAATTCTGGGTGTGGCACGCCAGTTCTAATGGCCAGAGAGGAGATTTTGGTGCATCATTGAGGCGTGGCACGCCAGTTTTGGGTGTGGCATGCCAGCTTCACAACATATGGGGCGTGGCACGCTAGGCTACCTGACAAACTGACCTCTTCATCTTCAAATGTGCATAACATGAGCTACAAAGGTACAAATGAGTTAATTCTAAATGCATTGTAAAGCTAACATCCAGGGCTTTCCAACAATATGTAACACTTTATAGTGGACATTCATTTTGAGGCCCAAGCAACTCCATACTTTCAACGTTGCAAAGTGGGTCGTACTCCAAAGGGCAAAATCAAGTGGGAGTGGCACTTGGAATGACACGCCAACTTCTCCTTGCAGCCTCCAACCTTCAACCAAGCCCACTCCAACTCTCATTCAAGCCACACTCATCAATCAATCAAGGCCACAAGAAGCATCTATAATAGTTTATTTTCATTTCATTGTAATTTGCTTTTAATTTCATTTAAGTTTATAATTTAGGAGAGCCTATTTAAAGGCCTTAGTTTCATAGAATTAGGCATGCTGGATTGGGGGAAGTCTTAGGACCCTCTCCGTTCACCATCAATTTCTCCTCTTTTCTTTCTTACTTTGTAAATAATTTAGTTATGAATTACTAACTCTTTCTATTGGGAAAGAGAGCTCTATTACTTTTCAATGGATTGATTATTTTTATTCTTCTTCTTCTCTTCATCTCTCTTTGATTTACTAGAAGGGATTTCGTTCTTCATTCTAGCATTCAATTATCTTGGAAAAGAGATTGAATGTATTTGGGGTTTATGGGAACCTTGGAAGAGGAAACATAAAACCATGCTTGAAATTCTTTCTCACACTTGAGTAGGATTTGGGTTTTGGTGTTTGGATATGGTGACATATAATCCTCCCTCTACTTGGACCTATGATGATGTGTGGTATAATCAGGGACCATTCTTCATCTCTTCTTATGAGCAATTAGACCAAGGAATTGTCTATTGATCAAGATTTGAGAGATTGAGTAACTAAGGAATTAGGGCTCAATCAATCATGATTGCCAAGAGGTCTATGAGTTGCATGATTGAAGATGAGATGAAATCAATTAATCCGGAGATTGAGATATCTCTTGATCCTAATATTTATTTTATCTTTCTTTCTTTTATTTACTCTATGGTTATTTACATTTTCTGCACTTTACATTCTTGCACTTTACTTTCTTTTACTTTCTATTCCTTGCAATTTATATTCTTGTACTTTAATTTTTAGCACTTTAATTTCCTTGCCATTTACTTTCCTTGCACTTTATTGCTTTTCTTTAATTTCAAGTCATTTATATTTCTTGTTGATTATCACTCAAAATTGAATCGCCTGACTAGGGTAATTAATCAACTATTGCTTGCTTAATCCAATTAATCTCTATGGATACGATCCCACTCCATTGTGGGTTATTACTTGACGACAATTTGGTGCGCTTGCCAAAGAACGGATTCATTATATGTGGGTAGTGAATTCCGGTCATCTCTAAGTATTTCCCCCGAACCATTGTAAGCCAATTCTTTGGATTCGGGTTCATACTTTGATCATGGTTCCTAGTGATCCATGCATTGGCATAGAACTCTTGAACCATTAAGATTCCAACTTGTTGAATGGGGTTGGTAAGAACTTCCCAACCTCTTCTTCGGATCTCATGTCGGATCTCCGGATACTCATTTTTCTTGAGCATGAAAGGGACCTCAGGGATCACCTTCTTCTTGGCCACAACTTTATAGAAGTGGTATTGATGGACCTTTGAGATGAATCTTTCCATCTCCCACGACTCGGAGGTGGAAGCTTTTGCTTTCCCTTTCCTCTTTCTAGAGGTTTTTCCGGCCTTAGGTGCCATAAATGGTTATGGAAAAACAAAAAAGTAATGCTTTTACCACACCAAACTTAAAAGGTTTGCTCGTCCTCGAGCAAAAGAAGAAAGAAAGAAGGGGAAGAAGAAGAAAAATGGAGGAGATGGAGGGAGAAGTGAATTCGGCCAAGAGGGGGGAAAGGTGTTTGTGTTGTGTGAATATGAAGGAGTAGTGAGGAGTGATGACAAGTCATCATATACCCATTTTTCAAGCTAATTTCACTTGTTTTATTAGCATTTATGCACTTTCTTGCATCCTAAGTAAGTGATTTGGAGTGAAAATGCATAACTTCTTTAAATCAAACAACCACCATGAAATTAATGTTAACTCATGAGGTTTAAGCTAAATTTAATTGATTTTTAATTGATTTATAAGCCTCTTGAATTTAGTGATACATTGAGTGGTTGTTTTGGTTTATTGTAGGTGAAGAAAAGAAAAAAAAGGAAAAGCGTGGCCTAAGGAAGTGTGGCCCAAGGAGAAGAAAATGTGGTCAAAGAGAGAAGAAGTGTGGCGCACAAAATGAGGAAGGCAAGTATTGCCCTCCACAAGGGCACACTGCCCTCTAGGAGGGCAACATAAGGGAACAAAGCATGAAAGGCAATTCTGCCCTGCCCACTACAAGGGCAGAGCACAAATCTGTGCCTTGAAATCAAGAAGAACAAAACCTTGCCCTGCCCTCCACAAGGGCAGTATCGGGCTCACCAAGGGAAGAAAATCAAAGGAAAATGTCCACAATGCTTGCCACAAGAGTTGAACACGGGACCATGAGGAAGCAAGGAATTAAGCTTCACTTTGGTACCAAGAAAGCCAAGGAAAATGGGTAGCGTGTGTAGCATCCAAGTCTCGAACTCGGGACGTCAAAGTGGAAACACTGCCCTGCCCTCCACGAGGGCAGGGCAGCATTTTGTTGTGGCGTGAATCTGGCGCACCAAGGCATGATTCTGGCGCACCAAGGCACGATTCTGGCAGCACCAATAGCGCACCACAGCACAATTCTGGCACACCAACTTTTTCTGCCCTGCCCTCCGCAAGGGCAGGGCAGCATCCTGTGCACCAAGCCTGCATCACGCCGCACCACGCACGCACCAAGCACCAAATTCTGCCCTGCCCTCCACAAGGGCAGGGTAGCCTCCTTAAAGCAATCCTTCATGGGCTAAAATTGGATTAAAAATCCAATAAAATTCAATTCTTCACCAAATCAAAAGCCCATCCAAATCCCAAGATCCAAGAATAGAAAGTGTATAAATAGGAGTTAGTTTGATGTAATTAGGACTTTTACCTTGACCTTTTACACTACTTTTGAACTTTGAATTTTCCTTTGAACCCTGACTGTTATTTGGAGCTTTGGCAACTTCTCTTGGTGACTTCACTGAGATTTCAGAGAATTGGGGAGGAGAATTGATCTCTCTTTTTCCTCGTTCTTGCTTGGGCATTTTTACTTTCCTTGTTATAAGTTTTGGGTGTGAAGAGTTGAGGAAATTCTGTCTCAACCTCCATTCAAAATCTCTTTAATTCCTTTCTGCACAATTAAATTGAATTTCAATTTCCTTTACTGCTTCTTCTTCAATTTCTTGTCAATAGCTTTGTGAACCTGGATCTGGGAAGGCAATTGAGATCTAGGCTTTGCTACCTAGTCTCTTGAGACCTGAGATCCTAATTTACTTTTGGTTCTTCTGTGAACCTCTGTTGCACTTTATTTCCTTACTGTTTGAATCATAATTGTTTCTAATTCAATTCCTGCTCTATTGATTGTTGCAATTCACATTCTCTTGCTTAAATTCTGAAATCCCTGTCCTCAAATCCCTTTTACATTCAAGCAATTTATATTCCTTGCAATTTAAGTTACTGCAATTTACATTTCTTGCACTTTAAGTTTCAGTCATTTACTTTCTTGTTCTTTAAGATTCTGCAAGTTTACTTTCCTGCTCTTAAATTTACTGCAATTTTCCCTTTCCCCTTTACATTCCAAGCAATTTAGCTTCTGTTAAAACACAAATCACTCAACCAATACTTGATTCGCTTGACTAAACCAACCACTAAACTAAAATTGCTCAATCCTTCAATCCCTGTGGGATCGACCTCACTCATGTGAGTTATTATTACTTGATGCGACCCGGTACACTTGCCGGTGAGTTTTGTGTCGGATCATTTTCCGCACATCAAGTTTTTGGCGCCATTGCCGGGGATTGAAATAGATTGACAATGATTAAGTGAAGTGGAGGTCTAGATTAAGCATTTTTTTTCTGTTTCTCTAACACACTAACTGTTTGAGAAATTGCCTCTATTAACTCACTAACAATTTATCTCAAATAACTGCACTCAATTCTCAAGCGTGCTGTTGTTTGGTCATCCTGATTGTTTGCGTACCACAGGACTTCGAGTTTCTACAAACAAAGGGTATTATGACATGAAGCCACCACTTATTACACTCATCAAGAACAATTGTTCTTATGACGGAAATCCATCGAAAGATCCTCACCAGCACATATCCACTTTTCTGAAGACTTGTAATGCAGTCAAAACCGATGGTTCAGATCATGACACTTATAAGATCCTATTATTCCCCTTCTCATTAAAGGGTGAAGCTGCACAATGGTTTGAAACTTTTCCCCAAGGAAGTATCACTAGTTGGGATGATTTGGTTACCAAATTTCTGGCCAAATTCACCTCATCTAGACAGATCATCCAGCTGAAAGAGGAGGAACATCTATTCACACAAGGGGACGAAGAACCACTCTTTAAGGCCTGGGAAAGATACAAGAAAGCGACTGATAAAGTGGGCTTCCGAGCGTTCTATGAAGGATTGACCCCAGAAACAAGGAAAGCAGTGGACTATTTCTCAGATGGCCTACTCAAAGCAACAACAACTGCCCAAGGAATTGCAGACTTCAATGACAAAGGAGTCAACAACCAACATTCGTTTGAGAAACCGCAGAATGAAACCTCAGAAAAAGAAGTGACGAATATTGAAGGGGTGAATGCGTTCAAGGACTTAAACAGACAAATGCACCATCAACCACAGCAAAACATGGAGCTATCTGCTGCAGTGAATGCCAAATTTCCACCATGGAGACCCCATTCCTATCTGAGAATGAGGGAGTCTCAACATCAAGAACAAGGAAGTTTCCACCAGGGCAACTCCATGACCACAAACAATCAACATCACCCACCCACTAATACCACTCAAAGCCAACACTCACAACACAGACACTCCCAGACTCATCTCAACTGGAGAAGGAACGAGTACCAAAATCACAAACCAAGGGACTTCAATTATAACAACCCCAACTTCACAAACCAACAAAAACACCATTACAGCAATAACAACCACTACATGCCACCACCACACCCACCCTTCCCACCTTTAACATCTCATAACCAACCAACCTCACAAGACTCTCAGAGAATCACAAACTTGGAGATCCTAATAGAGAGAATGATGAAACACCAAGAGGAAATAACAAGGAACCAAGAGATGTTAATCAGAGGAATCAAGGAGCAGATAGCTCAACTGGCGAAGTACTTTGCAGAAATGGGTAAGAAGAAACCAAATACTTTCCTCAAAACCATTGAAGACAAACCAACCAACAACGAAGATGCTACAAAGAAGGAAGGATGGAAAAGGATCATAGAGGACAATGAGAAAATACTGGACAAAGGAAGTACCAGCCAAGAGAAACACAACAAGGAATTCTTTCAAGGAGAGATAGAGGATAGAACTAAAGAAAAGCAGAAAATCCCCACTGAAAAATTTTCACTAGGGGATAGAGTGATGATCAATATTCAAACCATGAAGGTGTCCTCACAGTTGTCTGATCACTACATTGTGACTAAGATCCTTCCACAAGAATTTATAGAGGTCATCAAAGAGGAAACCGGAAGGAAGTTCACAGTGAAGAAAGACAAGCTAAGGCACTGTGATTTTCAACCTCCATGATCAGCAGAACAGAAGATGTCAAGCTAGTGACAATAAAGAAGCGCTTGTTGGGAGGCAACCCAACCTGAGGTAGTTTTCTTTCCATAGCTTTTCAATAAAAATGTTGAATAATTGGTATGCATTGCAAGGAGCTAAGTTTGGTGTTGCACACCAAAACAATTTAAGGGAGAATGAAGGATTCTAAGTTTGGTGTTCCCCCAAAAATCTCACTTAAAAGCACATTCTCACTTTCTGCACAATGCTAGCTCCAAGCAATTAAACAAATTATTCAACTACTTAACTGATTTCTAGTTTTTAATTCCATAACCTTTAGCAAGGATACAAGGTTTCAAATATGGTTAACTTGTTGCATCTGAGACTGTGGCAAACAATTAAGTTTGGTGTTCACACACCAAAACAAATCCAAGAGCCACACTCAATTTATGCATACTAACCATACACGTAAGGGCTTGAGAAGCAAGCAACTTTAAGAATTAAGCAGGACATGAGTCAATAATTGAAGATATTGTGCATCCTAACTCAAAGAAAACACAACAGAAGGAAGAATCAAAAGGCTGCAACTTCAAAGGTTGTATCTAAACTTAATCCTTGCTGCTGTGTATTATTTTGAACATGGGAACCATTATATATCCTGCTAAAGTGTTTATTTAGTTGCAAGTGAAATTGTTTGATTATGAATGATTTGCATAATGCTTGTCATTTATCACTTGGCTTTAATTTTGATTTGTTTCCCATATGCTTGAATAAAAGAGATTTGGTTTGAATTGAAAAGTGAAATATCCAATGTTGCATAAGTAGAATGGAAGTTAATGGTGGTATATATGTTTGATTAAATGCATAACCCATGAAATAATTGTTGCATAATATCATTCTCATTCAAGTAAGAGTTAGCTTGCTGTTATAAAGATCCTCATCAAAAAATAAAAAGCCCTTGGGAACAAAAACAGAAAGAAAAGGAAGAAGAAAAAGCCAAAATGGCAAGAAAAACAAAGAATAAAGGTTGGACACCAATAGCTTGGACCCTAGGACATATGCCTGTGATGTTCTTGTACTAAGATATGCTTGGATGAGTAAATTCTAAGGGGTATTTTAAAACCCGGTCACTTAGATCAACTGATTTGGGATGGCCAATTGAAAGTCCACAATAAAGAGCAACTTAGATACAGAACATTTAGTTATCCAAAGAGATGCTGGGCATCAATGATCCTAGGAAGAATTAGTGAGCCATGTGTCTGTGGTGGAAAGATGTTGAGTAAAAGAAAGAAACAAATAAAGCCAAAGGCTATTACTGCAACATTTGACACCAAAACCTCCAAAAGAATAAGCTTGTTAAGCATTATAAGAAAGAAAAGTTAGCAAGGGAGTGATTAAAGAGTCAGTCTTATAACAGTAAGTTTAGCAAACCTTTGATGAAAAATGTATATTATGTAACAACAAACAATAACTTGAGTTATCATTGTCTACATAAAGACCCCAAAAATCAAGTTCTGCTATATGCCTAATAAGGATATGTGTTCTTTTCTTATTCATTTCAATTTCTCTTAGTTTTGATGCTTGCTTGGGGACAAGCAAGATTTAAGTTTGGTGTTGTGATGACAAGTCATCATATACCCATTTTTCAAGCTAATTTCACTTGTTTTATTAGCATTTATGCACTTTCTTGCATCCTAAGTAAGTGATTTGGAGTGAAAATGCATAACTTCTTTAAATCAAACAACCACCATGAAATTAATGTTAACTCATAAGGTTTAAGCTAAATTTAATTGATTTTTAATTGATTTATAAGCCTCTTGAATTTAGTGATACTTTGAGTGGTTGTTTTGGTTTATTGTAGGTGAAGAAAAGAAAAAAAAGGAAAAGCGTGGCCTAAGGAAGTGTGGCCCAAGGAGAAGAAAATGTGGTCAAAGAGAGAAGAAGTGTGGTGCACAAAATGAGGAAGGCAAGTATTGCCCTCCACAAGGGCACACTGCCCTCTAGGAGGGCAACATAAGGGAACAAAGCATGAAAGGCAATTCTGCCCTGCCCACTACAAGGGCAGAGCACAAATCTGTGCCTTGGAATCAAGAAGAACAAAACCTTGCCCTGCCCTCCACAAGGGCAGTATCGGGCTCACCAAGGGAAGAAAATCAAAGGAAAATGTCCACAATGCTTGCCACAAGAGTTGAACACGGGACCATGAGGAAGCAAGGAATTAAGCTTCACTTTGGTACCAAGAAAGCCAAGGAAAATGGGTAGCGTGTGTAGCATCCAAGTCTCGAACTCGGGACGTCAAAGTGGAAACACTGCCCTGCCCTCCGCGAGGGCAGGGCAGTATTTTGTTGTGGCGTGAATCTGGCGCACCAAGGCACGATTCTGGCGCACCAAGGCACGATTCTGGCAGCACCAACAGCGCACCACAGCACAATTCTGGCGCACCAACTTTTTCTGCCCTGCCCTCCGCAAGGGCAGGGCAGCATCCTGCGCACCAAGCCTGCACCACGCCATACCACACACGCACCAAGCACCAAATTCTGCCCTGGCCTCCACAAGGGCAGGGCAGCCTCCTTAAAGCAATCCTTCATGGGCTAAAATTGGATTAAAAATCCAATAAAATTCAATTCTTCACCAAATCAAAAGCCCATCCAAATCCCAAGATCCAAGAATAGAAAGTGTATAAATAGGAGTTAGTTTGATGTAATTAGGACTTTTACCTTGACCTTTTACACTACTTTTGAACTTTGAATTTTCCTTTGAACCCTGACTGTTATTTGGAGCTTTGGCAACTTCTCTTGGTGACTTCACTGAGATTTCAGAGAATTGGGGAGGAGAATTGATCTCTCTTTTTCCTCGTTCTTGCTTGGGCATTTTTACTTTCCTTGTTTTGAGTTTTGGGTGTGAAGAGTTAAGGAAATTCTGTCTCAACCTCCATTCAAAATCTCTTTAATTCCTTTCTGCACAATTAAATTGAATTTCAATTTCCTTTACTGCTTCTTCTTCAATTTCTTGTCAATAGCTTTGTGAACCTGGATCTGGGAAGGCAATTGAGATCTAGGCTTTGCTACCTAGTCTCTGGAGACCTGAGATCCCAATTTACTTTTGGTTCTTCTGTGAACCTCTACTGCACTTTATTTCCTTACTGTTTGAATCATAATTGTTTCTAATTCAATTCCTGCTCTATTGATTGTTGCAATTCACATTCTCTTGCTTAAATTCTGAAATCCCTGTCCTCAAATCCCTTTTACATTCAAGAAATTTATATTCCTTGCAATTTAAGTTACTGCAATTTACATTTCTTGCACTTTAAGTTTCAGTCATTTACTTTCTTGTTCTTTAAGATTCTGCAAGTTTACTTTCCTGCTCTTAAATTTACTGCAATTTTCCCTTCCCCCTTTACATTCCAAGCAATTTAGCTTCTGTTAAAACACAAATCACTCAACCAATACTTGATTCGCTTGACTAAACCAACCACTAAACTAAAATTGCTCAATCCTTTAATCCCTGTGGGATCGACCTCACTCATGTGAGTTATTATTACTTGATGCGACCCGGTACACTTGCCGGTGAGTTTTGTGTCGGATCATTTTCCGCACATCAAGGAGTTTATATAGGTATGAGGGGAGGGTTGGGTTTCGGTCATTAGGGTTGGGTTTGGGAGGGAAAGTGTTTGAATTTGAAAGTAGGGTAGGTGGGGTTTTTGGGAAAGAGATATGGAGGTGATTGGTTAAGAGGTGATGGGCAAGAGTGAATGAGTTGATTGGTACGGGGTATTTGGGGAAGAGTGTAGTGGGAGGGTAGGTGGGGATCTTGTGGGATCCACAGATCCTGAGGGGTCAAGGATGTATCATCCTTGCTCCTATTAGGCGTATAAACACCCTTATAGTGGAATCCTGGCATTTTAACGCCAGATTGCTGCTTGTTTCTGGTGTTAAACGCCAGCTTTTATTCCTTTCCTGGCGTTTAACGTCAGTCTGGTGCTTGTTTCTGGTGTTTAACGCCCAGAATGGTGCCAGACTGGGCGTTAAACGCCTATTCTGCTACCCTTACTGACGTTTAAACGCTAGTAAGTCTCTCCTCCAGGGTGTGTTATTTTTAATGCTATTTTTTATTTTTCTTTAGTTTTTGCAATTGTTTTTGTGACTCCACATGATCATCAACCTAAAAAAAGAAAATAACATAGATAAATAAAATTGGGTTGCCTCCCAATAAGCGCTTATTTAATGTCAATAGCTTGACAGTGAGCTCTCATGGAGCCTCACAGATGTTCAGAGCATTGTTGGAACCTCCCAACACCAAATTTAGAGTTTGAATGTGGGGGTTCAACACCAAACTTAGAGTTTGGTTGTGGCCTCTCAACACTAAACTTAGAGTTTGATTGTGGGGCCTTTGTTTGACTCTGCATTGAAAGAAGCTTTTCATGCTTCCTCTCCATGGTTACAGAGGGAGATCCTTGAGTTTTAAACACAAGGTAGTCCTTATTTAATTGAAGGACCAATTTTCCTCTGTCCACATCAATCACAGCTTTTGTTGTGACTAGAAAGGGTCTTCCAAGGATGATGGATTCATTCTCATCCTTTCCAGTGTCCAGGATTATGAAATCAGCAGGGATGTAAAGGCCTTTGACCTTTACTAGCATGTCCTCTACCTGTTCATAAGCCTTTTTCATGGATTTGTCTGCCATCTCTAATAAGAACTTGGCAGCCTATACCTCAAAGATTCCCAGTTTCTCCATTACAGAGAGTGGCATTAAGTTTATGCCTAACCCCAGGTCACACAGAGCCTTCTCAAAGGTCATGGTACCTATGGTACAGAGAATTAGGAATTTACCAGGATCCTGTTTCTTTTGAGGTAAAGTGTGCTGAACCCAGGTATTCAGTTCATTAATGAGCAATGGAGGCTCATCCTCCCAAGTCTCATTACCAAATAGCTTGGCATTCAGCATTATGATTGCTCCTAAATACTAGGCAACTTGCCCTTCAACAATGTCTTCATCTTCTTCAGAAGATGAATAGTCATTAGAGCTCATGAATGGTAAAAGGAGGTTCAATGGAATCTCTATGGTCTCTAGATGAGCCTCAGATTCCTTAGGTTCCTTAATTGGGAACACCTTTTTGTCCAGAGGACGTCCCAGGAGGTCTTCCTCATTGGGATTCATGTCCTTCTCCTCCTTTGTGCATTCGGCAACACAAAGTAAGGTTATGGCCTTGCACTATCTGTTTGGGTTCTCTTCTGTATTGCTTGGGAGAGTACTAGGAGGATTTTCAGTGACTCTTTTACTCAGCTGGCCCACTTGTGCCTCCAGATTTCTAATGGAGGACCTTGTTTCATTCATGAAACTTAGAGTGGCCTTAGATAGATCAAAGACTATGTTTGCTAAGCTAGAGGGGCTCTGCTCAGAATTCTCATTCTGTTGCTGAGAAGATGATGGAAAAGGCTTGCTATTGCTAAACCTATTTCTTCCACCATTATTAAAGCCTTGTTGAGGCTTTTGTTGATTCTTCCATGAGAAATTTGGATGATTTATCTATGATGGATCATAAGCTTCTTCTTCAGAAGATGCTTCTTTAGTACTGTTGGATGCATTTTGTAATCCATTCAGACTCTGAGAAATCAAATTGACTTGTTGAGTCAACATTTTGTTCTGAGCCAATATGGCATTCAGAGCATGAATTTCAAGAACTTACTTCCTCTGAGGCGTCCCATTACTCACAAGATTCCTTTCAGAAGTGTACATGAACTGGTTATTTGCAACCATGTCAATGGGTTCCTGAGCTTCTGCAGGTATTTTCTTCAGGTGAATAGATCCACCTGCAGAATGGTCCAATGACATCTTTGACAACTCAGACAGGCCATCATAGAATATATCCAGGATGGTCCATTACGAGAGCATGTCAGAAGGACACTTTTTGGTCAGTTGCTTGTATCTCTCCCAAGCTTCATAGAGGAATTCACCTTCTTTCTATCTAAAGGTTTGAACATCCACTCTAAGCTTACTCAGCTTTTGAGGAGGAAAGAACTTGGCTAAGAAAGCTGTGACCAGCTTATCCCAAGAGTTCAGGCTATCTCTAGGTTAAGAGTCCAACCATATTCTAGCTCTGTCTCTTGCAGCAAAAGGGAAAAGCATAAGCCTGTAGACCTCAGGATCAACCCCATTGGTCTTAACAATATCACAGATCTGCAAGAATTCAGTTAAGAACTGAAAAGGATCTTCTGATGGAAGTCTATGAATCTTGCAATTCTGTTGCATCAGAGAAACTAATTGAGGCTTTAGCTCAAATTGATTGCTCCAATGGCAAGGATTGAGATGCTTCTTCCATGTAAGTTAGAATTTGGTGCAGTAAAGTCACCAAGCATCTTCCTTTCATTGTTGTTAGGTTCGGCCATGTCTTCTTTTTTGAGATTCTCTGTAAGGTTTTCTCTGGATTGTTGTGTTTTAGCTTCTCTTAGCTTCTTCTTCAGAGTCCTTTCAGGTTCAGGATCTGCTTCAACAAGAATGTCCTTGTCTTTGTTCCTGCTCATATGAAAAAGAAGAGAACAGAAAAGAAGAGGAATCCTCTATGTCACAGTATAGAGATTCCTTTACGTGAGTAGAAGAAGATAAGAATAGGAGAAGGAGAAGAGAAGAATTCGAACACAGAGAAGAAGAGAGGGTTTGAATTATGAGTAGAAGAGAAGTGTTAGTAAATAAATAAAGAAATAGAAGGAGATGAGAGAGAGGAATTTTCAAAAATTAATAAAAAAAGGAAAATATTTTTGTTTTTATTTTAAATTAAAGTTAAAATTTGAATTTATAAAAAGAAATAAAATTTAAATTTAAAACAATTAGTTAATTAAAAAGAGTTTTGAAAAAGAGGAAGGTGATTTTTGAAAATTACAGAGAGAAAATTAGTTAGGTGGTTTTGAAAAAGATAAGCATTTTAAAACAAACAAAAAGTCAATTAGTTAGTTGAAAAAGATTTGAAAATCAATTTTGAAAAGATAAGAAGTCAGAAAAGATTTTTTTTTTAAATCAAATTTTTGAAAAAGATATTATTTGAAAAAGATATGATTAAAAGGATTTGATTGAAATTTATTTTGAAAAAGATTTGAAAAGAAAATTAAAAAAAGATTTCATTTTTAAAATTAAAATTGATTACTTGACTAACAAGAAACTAAAAGATATTATTCTAGAATTTAAAGATTGAACCTTTCTTAACAAGAAAGTAACAAACTTCAAATTTTTGAATCAATCACATTAATTGTTAGTAAAGGTTTCAAAAATAATGAAATGAAATTAAGAAAAAGATTTTAAAAAACAATTTTTAAAATTTTCGAAAATAATAAAAAGAAAAAGAAAATATTTGATTTTGAAAAATATTTTGAAAAGATAAATTTTTGAAATTGAAATCATGACTTGACTAACAAGAAACAACTAATTTTTAAAAAAAAATTTGACTAAGTCTACCCAAAGATTTCGAAATTTATGAGTAAAATAAGGAAAAGAAATTTTTTTTTTAATTTTTTGAATTTTTAATGATGAGAGAGAAAAACAACAAAATGACTCAAAACATGAAAATTTTGGATCAAAACCAATGATGCATGCAAAAACACTTTGAATGTCAAGATGAACACCAAGAACACTTTGAAGATCATGATGATCATCAATAACTTATTTTTGAAAATTTTCAAGAAAAGAAAAATATGCAAGACACCAAACTTACAGATTTTTCATGTTTAGACACTTTGAATGCAAAAATGCATATGAAAAACAACAGAAGACACAACACAAGAAAATATGAAGATCAAACAGGGAGACTTACCAAGAACAACTTAAAGATCATGAAGAACACATGCATGATTTTTTTCCGAAAAATTTTTAGAAAGTTATAAAAAAAATGCAATTGACACCAAACTTAAAAACTGACACTAACTCAAATAAGAAACACAAAATATTTTTGGCTTTTAGGATTTTATTAATTTTTTTTTGGTTTTTTTGAAAATTATTTTGGAAAAACAAAAAGAAGAAAAATTTTGAAAGATTTTTGAAAACTTTTTGAAAATAAAATAAAGGTTGAAACAAAAAGAAAATTACTTAATCTGAGCAACAAGATAAACCGTCAGTTGTCCAAACTCGAACAATCCCCGCCAACGGCGCCAAAAACTTGGTGCACGAAATTGTGATCTCAATGGCGCCAACAACTTGGTACGCACAATTGTAATCTCAACTCTTTTTCACAACTTCGCACAATTAACCAGCAAGTGCACTGGGTCGTCCAAGTAATAAACCTTACGTGAGTAAGGGTCGATCCCACGGAGATTGTCGGCTTGAAGCAAGCTATGGTCACCTTGTAAATCTCAGTCAAGCAGATTCAAATGGTTATGGAGTTTTAATAATTTAAAAGATAAATAAACATAAAATAAAGATAGAGATACTTATGTAAATCATTGGTGGGAATTTCAGATAAGCGTATGGAGATGCGTTGCTCCTTCTGAATCTCTGCTTTCCAATTCTTCATACTCCTTTCTATGGCAAGCTGTATGTTGGGTGTCACCGTTGTTAATGGCTATTTCCCATCCTCTCAGTGAAAAAGGTTCTCTACGGTTTCCCGCATGGCTAATCAGCTGTTGGTTCTCGATCGTGCAGGAATAGGATTTACTATCCTTTTGCGTTTGTCACCATGCCCTACAATCGCAAGTTTGAAACTCGTCACAGTCATCCCATCTCAGATCCGACTCGGAATACCACAGACAAGGTTTAGACTTTCCAGATCTCAAGAATGCTGCCAATGAATTATAGCTTATACCACGAAGACTCTGATCTCAAGGGATTGAAGGCTCTATTGTCAGGAGAGGCAATCAAACACATGGACCTGGAATCCAAGAGATACACACTCTAGCTTTCGCAGGTAGAACAGAAGTGTTTGTCAGGCACGCATTCATAAGTGAGAATGGTGATGAGTGTCATGGATCATCACATTCATCAGGTTGAAGTGCGAATGAATATCTTAGAATAAGAATAAGCACGAATTGTATAGAAAACAATAGTAATTGCATTAATACTCGAGGAACGACAGAGCTCCACACCTTTAATCTATGGTGTGTAGAAACTCCACCGTTGAAAATACATAAGTGATAAAGGTCCAGGCATGGCCGTGAGGCTAGCCCCCAATGTCTAAGATCGCATAAACTGATCAAAGATAGATACCAAGATGAAAATACAATAGTAAAAAGTTCTATTTATACTAAACTAGTTACTAGGGTTTACAGAAGTAAGTAAATAATGCAGAAATCCACTTCCGGGCCGACTTGGTGTGTGCTTGGGCTGAGCATTGAAGCTTTCAAGTGTAGAGGTCTTCCTTGGAGTTAAACGCCAATTTGTAACTTGTTTCTGGCGTTTAACGCCAGAATAGGGCAGAAAGCTGGCGTTGGACGCCAGTTTGCATCGTCTAAACTCGGGCAAAGTATAGACTATTACATATTGCTGGAAAGCCCTTAATATCTACTTTCCAACGCAGTTGAAAGCACACCATTTGGACTTCTGTAGCTCCAAAAATTCCGTTTTGAGTGCAGGGAGGTCAGAATCCAATAGCAACAGCAGTCCTTTGTCAGCCTCTGAATCAGATTTTTGCTCAGGTCCCTCAATTTCAGCCAGAAAATACCTGAAATCACAGAAAAATATACAAAATCATAGTAAAGTCCAGAAATGTGAATTTTGCTTAAAAAATAATAAAAATATACTAAAAACTAACTAAATCATACTAAAAACTATGCAAAAATAATGCCAAAAAGCGTATAAATTATCCGCTCATCAGCCGACTTTGTCGAAGTTGGGCGGTGAATTTGGTTTTCACTTTGCCGACTTTAGTCAAAATTCAGACGATGAATTCAATTTTCATCGTGGTCGGGCGGTGAATTTATTTTCACCTTGCCGACCTGTAGCTCTGTCGTGATCGGTCGGTGAATTTTGGTTTCACCTTGCCGACCTGTAGCTTTGTCGTGATCGGGTGGTGAATTTGGTTTTCACCTTGCCGACCTTGTAGAAATCGGATGATGAATTTTTGCGTTCAGATTAATGCGTCTTGGTAGAAAAAACTTTTGTATGGAATCTGCAAATTTTTAAACAATAAAATGAAGATATGAATAAGAGTGTGTACATGTTAGTGCTTACCCTTCTAGGTCGAGCAATCTTTTAGATCTTGGCCTGGCGTCTTTCTTAGATTGCAGGCATGACCTTGGTAGCTCTTGCCCCTCGAGGTCGGACACTTTGTGGTGACCTTTCCCTAGTATTTCTGAACAACTTGGTATGGTCGTTTGGCTGCTAGCTTTCCTTCTCCTGATCGACCTGCTCCGATGTCATTTCGGATTAGGATGAGATAATTGTTGGCGAAGCTTTACCGGACTACTTTTTGATTGTATCTTGAGGCAATTTGCTGCTTTAACGCTTCCTCTCTAATCCGAGCTCTTTTTTGGACTTCTGGAAGTAGGTCGAGTTCTTTCCTTTGGTTTTGGGAGTTGACCTCTTCATTGTAGAGGATCATTCTGGGGTATCTTTCTTCGATCTCTACTGGGATCATTGCCTCCATTTCGTTAGCCAATCGGAAGGGTGATTCCCTCGTGGTGAAGTGTAGAGTTGTTCGATATGCCCATAGGACTTGTGGAAGCTCTTCAGCCCAGATTCTCTTTGTGTCCTGTAGTCTTCGTTTTAACCCAGCTAGTATAACTTTGTTGGCAGCTTTCGTTTGTCCATTGGCTTGTAGGTGTTCTATGGATGTGAATTGGTGCTTTATTTTCAAGTCAGCCACCAACTTCCTGAAACCTGTGTCCGTGAATTGAGTGCCATTGTCTGTGGTGATGGAGTAAGAAACCCCACACCTTGTAACAATGTTTCTTTACAAGAATGTTCGACTTCTTTGAGCAGTGGCATTAGCTAGGGTCTCTGCCTTAATCCATTTTGTGAAGTAATCCACCCCTACAATGAGGAACCTGACTTGTCCCGATCTTTGGAGAAGGGGTCCGAGGAGGTCGAGTCCCCACTTTGCGAATGGCCAAAGTGATGTTACACTGATGAGCTCCTCTGGTGGGGCAATGTAGAAGTTAGCATGCTTTTGATGTAAAGCTTTGACTTTGTATTTGGGTTCTTGCTCTGTTGTTACCTCTAAAGGGTGCTCCTGGACTTTCGTGTGAGTCTTGGGGTTTTCCTTTTACTGTTGTATCTGACACTTGATGTTTTCCCGTTATTGTCCGAGTTGTTTCTTTATTTGCCCGAGTTATTTGGTAGTAACCCCATTTTTCTTTTTCTTACTGTAGGAATATTTGACCTCATATTCCCCGAATTGTCCAAGCTGTTGGTGCTGACTTGGTTTTGAAAGTGCATCAACTTGGGCATCCTGTTTCCGAAGTATATGTCGGACCTCATATCCCCCGAATTGTCCGGGCTGTTGGTGCTGACTTGTTTTGAAAAGGCATCAGCTCGGGCATTTTGTTCATGAGATATATGTCAGACCTCATATCCCCGAATTGTCCAAGCTATTTTCTGGTTTTGTCCAGGGTTTCCCGAATTTCCTGAGGTATTTTTTCATGGTGGGATAACTTGACTGCGATTTGATGGCTGTCCGAGCTTTATGTCAAAGATCGAATTTGGATAACTTGACTGCCCACTATAGGATTCTTCCTGCTAAGTCTGTTTTTTGTAGGATGCCTTCTATAGGCTGGTTGGTTCGAACTCTGATAGTGTGAGCTTGAAAGTATGGGTGGAGTCGTCGAGAGGTGAGTATGAGGGCGTAGGCGAACTTTTTCTATCTTTTGATAGTTTAGTTTGGCCCTTTGTAGAGCTTTGCTGATAAAGTAGATGGGTTGTTGCCCACTTTCGTCTTCTCTGACTAGTGCTGAGGCTATTGCCCGACTTCCCACTGCGAGGTATAATACGAGTTCTTCACTTTCCCTTGGTCGGGTAAGAATGGGTGGTTGCCCCAAGAATTTTGAAATCTCAGAAGGCTTGTTTGCACCCCGTTGTCTTATTCAAACCTCTTTCCCATCTTTAATATCCCTCTTTGAGGTGTCTTTTGCGAGATAATTTAGAGATCCCTCCTCCTGCGAATCCAACATGAACATGTGTCTCAGGGGTGTGAGGTGGACGTTCAACTCGTCCGACCTCTTCGGTGTGGGGTGGATGTTCTACTTGTCCGACCTCTTTGGTGTGAGGTGGACCTTCAACTTGTCCGACCTTTTCGGTTTGAGGTGGACCTTCAACTCGTCCGACCTCTTCGGCGTGAGGTGGACCTTCAACTCGTCCGACCTCTTTGGTGTGAGGTGGACCTTTAGCTTGTCCAACCTCTTCTATGTGAGGTGGACCTTCAACTCGTCCGACCTCTTTGGTTTGAGGTGGACCTTCAGCTCGTCCAACCTCTTCATCCCTTCTTCTTTTTCTCGGTTCATTCGCTTTATTGGCTAAGTACCGATCTAATCGCCCTTCTCTTCCCAATTTCTCTATGACATTCTTTAGGTCAAAACACTTGTTAGTAGAATGTCCGTAGATTCGGTGGTACTTGCAGTATTCTGTCCGATTTTCTCCTCCTTTTTTGCTTTTGATTGGGCGAGGTGGTGGGATCTTCTCAGTGTGGCATATTTCTCGGTAGACATCCACAAGAGATACCCGAAGGGGTGGGTGTAATTGTGGTATTTTCTAGGCTTCTTACCGGGTTGATCTTCTTTTTTCTTGGACTCTTTATCCTTGTCCCTTGGTGGGTTAGGAGAATTTGGTTTTTGAGCTATCTCCCAATCGGGAGTTCTCCTCCATATTGATATATTTTCCGCCCTTTCTTTGAACCTCGATTAGAGATGTTGGGTACTTCTTGGATATTGAGTGGCTGAAAGGTCCTTCTCTTAGGCCATTGATGAGTCCCATAATGGCTGCTTTGGTTGGTAGACTTTGTATATCCAGCTTGATTGATCTTTCCATGTAGTTGCGAAGACTTTCCTGATCTCCTTGCTTGATCCCTATCAAGCTTGGAGCGTGTTTGGCTTTATCCTTCTGGATGTAGAACCTGGCGAGGAACTTTTTAGCAAGGTCGTCAAAACTTGTGATGGATCTTGGAGGCAAACTGTCGAACCACTTTATTGCTGTCTTCGTTAGGGTAGTCGGGAAGGCTTTGCATCGAATGGCGTCTGAGGCGTCAGTGAGATACATTCTGCTTCTGAATTTGCTGAGGTGATGGCTTGGATCCGAAGTGCCGTCGTACGGGGTCATGTCGGGAGCTTTGAAGTCCTTTGGGACTTTAGCTTTCAGGATCTCTTTGGTGAATGTGTCTTGATTTTTGTGGGAACTGTCTTCGGGATCAGGCTGGATGGTTTTTGTTTTGAGGTCGGCTTCGAGCTTTGGGAGCTTGTCCTCTAACTCTCGGCGTCGTCTAGTTTCTCTCCAAAGGTCCCTCTCGGCTTCTCGTTGATGCTTCGCCTCTTTTTTGAGCTGTTTGGGGTGATCCTATTGAGCTTGAAGTGCCTCCATTATTTCTGTGCTTGGTGAATTCTTGTCTTCGTTGGGTTGAGACATTTCCTTTGGTGTAGTGTCCGCATCCTTCTGCGGTGTTCTACTTTCTAGATCTGAGTTGTGGTCATTGTCAAGGTTGTTTGCCATGATGATGGGATGACTTCCAGGTTCCCCGGCAATGACGCCAATGTTCCGAGGGTTACCTAAAATTGTAGGTCGATCTCGGACGAGATCTTCTGTACTGGTCGGCGCTGTTGAGTCCGACTTGATGATGATGGCTGGAGCCGCCGTGTCCGACTTGTTGGACTTGGTGGTGGTGCTGATCTTTCGTCACCGGAGGGTGGTGGTATCTGCAAGGAACTCCGATGTTTAAGTTAGCAAGGGTATTAAGTAGGTTTTTTAGTAGAATCAGAGTATGAGTTATACCTGGGCCTGCTTGGGCCTCTTATGGCAATTTGGCCGAGCTCTTTGAGAAGAGGTTGGTAATGGGCCAACCTTCCAAGAGGTCGGTCATGGGCCAAACTTCTAAGAGGTCGGCCAACCTCTGGTCCTCACCCCATACATATTTTATGGTTTTCAAATGTAGAACGTGAGTCACCTTATTGAAGCATGCTGGAAGCTTCTATTGTGAAGATCTCTATGTCTTTTGGGGCATTATTTTGGTTATATGTATATATTTAGATACTTATTATATCCACTACTTATGTATATGATGTATTAACCTCCTCTAAGAGGTTATTTTGGAGAAACAGGTTCCGTAAAACTACATTTTGGGTTCTTTTGGGATCTCTTATATATATGTATATATATGCTTATGTGCTCTGACCGGTTTATCTTCGCGAGCTGATGAGCGGATATTTTACACGCTTTTTGGTAGTGTTTTTATATAGTTTTTAGCATGTTTTATTCACTTTTTATTATATTTTTATTATTTTTATTCAAAAATCACATTTCTGGACTTTACTATGAGTTTGTGTGTTTTTCTGTAATTTTAGGTATTTTCTGTCTGAAATTGAGGGACCTGAGCAAATATCTTATTCAGAGGCTAAGAAAGGACTGTAGATGCTATTGGATTCTGACCTCCCTGCACTCAAACGCGTTTTTCTGGAGTTTCAAAAAGCCAATTGGCGCGTTCTCAATTGGGTTGGAAAGCTAACATCTTGGGCTTTCCAGTAATGTATAATAGTTCATACCTTGCGCGAGATTTGATGGCCCAAACTGGCATTAAACGCCAGCCAGAAACCCTTTTCTGGTGTAAAACGCCAGAACTGGCACACTTCTTGGCGTTAAACGCCTATTTTGGCACCCAGGGTGGCATTTAACTCCAATTTGAGGCACATGCACGTGGAAGCTTGAAAGCTCAGCCCAAACACTCACCAAGGGGGCCCCGGAAGTGGATTTCTGCACTATCTACATCTAGTTACTCATTTTCTATAAACCTAAGTTACTAGTCTAGAATAAGAACTACTTTTAGAGATTTATTTAAGGACTTATGACATTTTTACATCTCATATGGTATCTTCTATGGCATGAGTCTCTAAACCTAATAGGTGGGGGTAAGGAGCTCTGTTGTGTTTCAAGGGATTAATGCAATTACTATTGTTTTTTATTCAATCATGCTTGCTTCTGTTCTAAGATACTCACTCGTACTTCAATATGAAGAATGTGATGATTTGTGACACTCATCATCATTCTCAAATTTATGAACGCGTGCTTGACAACCACTTCCGTTCTATCCGAGCTTAACGTAGTCATTGGGTGACAGCTTGAGTGCGTATCTCTTGGGTTTCTAATCCACGAGTTTAACTTGCATCTCCTGACAACAGAGCATTCAAACTCGTGAGATCAGAACCTTCGTGGTAGAGGTTAGAACAAACGAGCTTCAAACTCATGAATGTTGGGCACAGTAACAGTGTGCAAAAGGACAGGAGGTCCTATTTCGACACAAGTGAGAACCGACAGATGATTAGCCATGCGGAAGCTGTACTCAGAGCATTTTTCATCCGATACGAGAGATCCGACAGATGATTAGCCGTACAGAAGCCGTATCTAGACCATTTTCACTGAGAGAAAGGATGGTAGCCATTGACAACGGTGATCCACCAACATATGGCCTGCCATAGAAAGAGCCATGCGTGTTTGGAGAAGAAGACAGTAGGAAAGCAGAGATTCAGAAGACAGAGCATTTCTGAAACCTCAACTTGTTCTCCATTACTGAATAACAAGTATCATTCATTTCAGGCTCTTTTACTTTTTACAAACGAAATCATTTTTATCACTAATCTCCTGACTAAGAGTTACAGGATAACCATAGCTTGCTTCAAGCCGGCAATCTCCGTAGGATCGACCCTTACTCGCGTAAGGTTTTACTACTTGGATGACCCAGTGCACTTGCTAGTTAGTTGTGTGGAGTTACAAGGGTGTGATCACAATTCCGTGGCATTCCACTACTCTCTTTGTTCTCTTCTTTTTCATATGAGTAGGAACAGGGATAAAGACATTCTTGTTGAAGCTGATCCTGAACCTGAAAGGACTCTGAAGAGGAAGCTAAGAGAAGCTAAAGCACAACACTCCGGAGAGGACCTTATAGCAAATTTCGAAAAAGAGGCAGACATGGCAGCCAAACCTGAGAACAATGGTGGAGATGTAAGGAAGATGCTTGGTGACTTTACTGCACCAACTTCCAACTTCTACGGAAGAAGCATCTCAATTCCTGCAATTGGAGCAAACAACTTTGAGCTTAAGCCTCAATTAGTTTCTCTAATGCAGCATAATTGCAAGTTTGATGGACTTCCATTGGAAGATCCTCATCAATTCTTAGCTAAATTCTTGCAAATCTGTGACACTGTTAAGACCAATGGGGTTGATCCCGAGGTCTACAGACTTATGCTTTTCCACTTTGCTATAAGAGATAGAGCTAGGATATGGTTGGACTCACAACCTAGGAAAAGCCTGAACTCTTGGGAAACGTTGGTCAATGCTTTCTTGGTCAAATTCTTTCCACCTCAAAAGATGAGCAAGCTTAGAGTGGAAGTCTAAACCTTCAGACAGAAGGAAGGTGAATTCCTTCTGACATGTTTTCAGAATGGAGCATCTTATGTATATTCTATAATGGTCTATTTGAATTGTCCAAGATGTCATTAGACCATTCTGTTTGTGGATCTCTTCATCTGAAGAAAACCCTTGCAGAAGCACAGGAACTCATTGAGATGGTTGCAAATAACCAGTTCATGTACACTTCTGAAAGAAATTATGTGAACAATGGGTTGACTCGGAAGAAAGCTGTTCTTGAGATTAATACTCTGAATGCTATATTGGCTCAGAACAAAATATTGACTCAGTAAGTCAATATAATTTCTCAAAATTTGACTGGATTGCAAGCTGCATCCGGCAGTACTAAAGAAGCCTCCTCTGAATGAGAAGCTTATGACCCTAAGAATCCTACAATAGAAGACGTGAATTACATGGGAGAATCCTATGGAAACACCTATAATCCTTCATGGAGAAATCAGCCAAATTTCTCATGGAAGGATCAACAGAAGCCTCAACAAGGCTTCAATAATAATAATGGTGGGAGAAATAGGTTTGGCAATAGCAAGCCTCTTCCATCATCTTCTCAGCAACAGATAGAGAATTTTGAGCAGAGCCTCTCTAGCTTAGCAACCATAGTCTCTGATCTATCTAAGACCACTCTCAGTTTCATGACCGAAACAAGGTCCTCCATCAAATATTTGGAGGCACAAGTGGGTTAGCTGAGTAAAAGAGTTACTGAAATCCCTAATACTACTCTCCCAAGTAATACAGAGGAGAATCCAAAGAGAGAGTGCAAAGCCATCAATATATCCAAAGTGGCCGAACCTATAGAGGAGGAAGAGGCAGTGACTTCCAGTGAGGAAGACCTCAATGGACGTCCATTGACCACTAAGGAGTTCCCTAATGAGGAACCAAAGGAATCTGAGACCAAGCTCTGATACCAATTGATGGTTTATTAGTAGCTAAGAGAAGGGGGGTTGAATCTTAGCCCCTTTTTTGTTTAGTAACTCTTGCTGTCTTTTAGAACACTTGAGGAGATATTTCTTGTTTTTGTCTCGTGCCTAGCCAAGATACTTTTTTGTTTTGTCTCGTGACCAGCCAGGAGATATTTTTCAGTTTTGTCTTCTATGCAGCAGAATCAGAAATAGAGTAGAAGAGAGAGAAAATTACACTAAGATATATCCTGGTTCAACTGCTAAGTGCAATGCAGCCTACATCCAGTCTCCATCACAACAGTGATGGAATTTTACTATAATCATCTTTGATTACAAACACCAATTCTCCCCAAGAACTACCTTTCCTATTTGGGATAAGTCCAGAATCTATTCCCAAAACTAAACTTGACTTGGTAACCCACCAAACTTTCAACTGCAAAGTGCTAACCCAACTTGCAAGGGGATTCCCCCAGAATCATGATACACAACACAAATGTACAAAGGACCTCTAAGGACATCTATGGCTTTTTCTTTTAATTTTGTGCACTCTGCCTTTTTTCGCTCTATGGATTTTTCTTACAAACCTCACTGTTTGCCTTTTTCCATGAGACTCAAGACAGACAAAATTAAACAGAAAATTACAAAATGAAAAACATTGAAGGAGAAGAACTTTTGTAAGCTTGAGTAGCTATAGGAACACTGTGCTTTCCTCTTTTCCTTGCTTCAAGTCCTGGCTGTTCTCCCTTATTTATAGAAGGGGAAGCCTCCAAGGTTGAAGCCCTTGAACCGAGCTAAACTTCTTCTTCTTCATGTAAAACCGGTTCGGTCAGAGATAGAGAGGAGAGATAACCGAATGTAAAACCCAACATGCAATTACCTCTGTGTCTTCCCTTCACACCAAGCTTCACCAATCCGAGCCATCCATCTTGACTTACACTCCAAGAAAGATTCCTAGCCCTTGATGCGTTCTTGATGCATGACAGCTCCTCCTGCTCCATTTTTGCTTCGTCCTTCACGTAGCCTCCTTAGCAACCTTCTGTGATGAGTGAACATAAAGCAGAGACGAGCCATGCTTCTGAGATCTTCTTCCTCTAATCGACATCATCTTCTTCCATTTTTGGTATGCAGAGCATGAGCTTACGTCACCAAATCTTACCCCTTTTTGGTAAAGATCTCAGCTACAGCATACTTTTTGTTTTCTTTTTCTTTCCATCATTACAATGGTCTTTAGCTTGCTTCTAGCTTCTTCTTCATGCCTTTGATAGCTTGCAAAAGCTCCTATGCTTTCTCTGTGAAGTGACCGAATGCAAGAAGAGAGATGAGAGAGAAGAGAGAAAACTTTTAATGGATTTGAATGAAGAAATAAAAATGAATTAATTCACTTCTCTTTTTTTGCTTTAGGTAGCGTGTAGCATTGATGATAACAATCAAATCAATTGCTAATTTCTCTCTCATGGTTCCCATGTGATTAATGATAATTAAATTAAATTTGGAATCCATCACATGAAAGAGAGAGATCCGTTGGAAGCAAGAAGCATTTGCTTTCTCTCTTTTCTTCATTTCGGACCAAGCAAGCTAGTGTCTAGCAAAAATTAATTTGGGCTAATAATAATAATTTAATCTGGCCCAACATTATAGTAATAATTCAGCTACTCATCATATATTTTTGCATCAAGGCTGATTGATTAACCAATTGGGCTTATTTCCACAATATGCTGGCCCAACTAATTCAAGCATTGCTTTAGCCAAAATAATTAAAAAATTTTGTTCCAGGGCTGAGTTTTAGCAACTCATTGGGCATGTTATTTTTCTTTTCGGCCCAACAAAAATCTGCACAAACAAAATTATTATTTTACCAATTGTAAATATGAAAATCTAATTAATAATTTTGCAATTAATTATGTTAATAATGCTTGATCATCAATTTAAATTAGAGTTTTCCAAACTCATTGGTGCATGAAATTCTAATCTCGATATCAAAATCAAGATTTCTTATGATCTGGTACCACTAACCAGCAAGTGCACTGAGTCGTCCAAGTAATACCTTACGTGAGTAAGGGTCGATCCCACGGAGATTATTGGTTTGAAGCAAGCTATGTTTATTTTATTATTCTTAGTCAGGATTTCAATTAAAATTATCAGTTTGAATTATTAGAGAAATAAAAGACGTGAACAAATTACTTGTAGTGCAGTAATGGAGAATATGTTGGGTTTTGGAGATGCTTTGTCCTCTGAATTCCTGCAATGTAATATTCAACTCAATAACATAATTGCAAAGTTCCTTCCATGGCAAGCTCTATGTAGGCTGTCACCGTTGTCAATGGCTACTTCCCATCCTCTCAGTGAAAATGGTCCAAATGCTTTGTCACAGCACGGCTAATCATCTGTCGGTTCTCAATCAGGTTGGAGTAGAATCCATTGATTCTTTTGCGTCTGTCACCAACGCCCAGCCTTCAGGAGTTTGAAGTGCGTCACAGTCATTCAATCCCGGAATCCTACTCGGAATACCACAGACAAGGTTTAGGCTTTTCAGATTCTCATGAATGCCGCCATCAATATAGCTTATACCACGAAGATTCTGATTAAAGAATCTAAGAGATGCTCATTCAATCTGATGTAGAACGGAGGTGGTTGTCAAACACACGTTCATGGAATGAGGAAGGTGATGAGTGTCATGGATCATCACCTTCTCCCTAATTAAGCGCGAATAAACATCTTAGATAGGAACACGCATATGTGAATGGAAAAATATAAGTGATTACATTAATTCATCGAGACGCTGCAGAGCTCCTCACCCCCAACAATGGAGTTTAGAGACTCATGCCATCAAAGAGTATGTAATTCAGATCTAAAAATGTCATGAGATCCAAAATAAGTCTCTAAAAGTTGTTTAAATAGTAAACTAGTAACTTAGGTTTACAGAAAATGAGTAAACTAAGATAATTGGTGCAGAAATCCACTTCTGGGGCCCACTTGGTGTGTGCTGGGGCTGAGACTTTAGCCTCTCACGTGCTTGGGCTGTTTCTGGAGTTGAACGCCAGGTTGTAACGTGTTTTGGGCGTGGAACTACAACTTGTAACCTGTTTCTGGCGCTGGACGCCAGACTGCAACATGAAACTGGCGTTGAACGCCAGTTTACGTCATTTATCTTTGTGCAAAGTATGGACTATTATATACTTCTGGAAAGCCCTGGATGTCTACTTTCCAACCCAATTGAGAGCGCTTCAATTGGACTTCTGTTGCTCCAAAAAATCCATTCCAAGTGCAGGGAGGTCAGGATCCAACAGCATCAACAGTCCTTTTTCAGCCTAACTCAGATTTTTGCTCAGCTCACTCAATTTCAGCCAGAAAATACTTGAAATCACAGAAAAATACACAAACTCATAGTAAAGTCCAGCAGTATGATTTTTGCCCAAAAACTAATAAAATTCTATTAAAAACTAATTAAAACATACTAAAATCTACATGAAATTACCCCCAAAAAGCGTATAAAATATCCGCTCATCACAACACCAAACTTAAACCGTTGCTTGTCCTCAAGAAACTAGATAAATAAAAGAGGATAAAAAGAAGTCAAGAAGCAATAATATCTCAGAGTTTTAAGTGAAGCCCAGATTCTAATTAGATGAGCGGGACTAGTAACTTTTTGCCTCTGAACAGTTTTGGCATCTCACTTTATCCTTTGAAATTCAGAATGGTTGGCATCCATAGGAACTTAGAATTCAGATAGAGTGATTGATTCTCCTAGTTTAGCATGTTGATTCTTGAACACAACTACTTTTATGAGTCTTGGCCATGACCCTAAGCTTTTTGTTTTCCAGTATTACCACCGGATACATAAATGCCACAGACACATGACTGGGTGAACTTTTTCAGATTGTGACTCATCTTTGCTAAAGTCCCCAGTTAGAGGTGTCCAGAGCTCTTAAGCACACTCTTTTTGCTTTGGATCACGACTTTAACCACTCAGTCTCAAGCTTTTCATTTGGACATGCATGCCACAAGAACATGGTTAGCGACAGCTTGATTTAGCCGCTTAGGCCTGGATTTATTTCCTTGGGCCCTCCTATCCATTGATGCTCAAAGCCTTGGATCCTTTTTACCCCTACCTTTTAGTTTTAAGGGCTATTGGCTTTTTCTTTTTCTTTCTATTTTTTTTCGCACAAGCTTTTGCTTTTTCACTGCTTTTTCTTACTTCAAGAATCAATTTTTTTGATTTTTCAGATCATCAATAACATTTCTCTTTTTCATCATTCTTTCAAGAGCCAACAATTTTAACATTCATAAACAACAAGATAAAAAATATGCACTGTTCAAGCATTCATTCAGAAGACAAAAAGTATTGCCACCACATATAAATAATTAGAATTTTTCTTATTAAGAACTCGAAAAAAAATATTGCCTCTTTATTATAAAAATCTACTATTTTATTCATGTTTGATGATGATGAGAAAAATAAATTATAACTTAATTGGAATTAAAATCAAAGTAGAGATACTAATTACTACTACTAATATATAACTTCTAAGGTAAATTCCTAATAAGAACAGTTATCACAGAGTTAAGGCAAAGATTAGAACTCAACGACCTTTATTTTGGGAAGTGGATGTTCCTCTAGTCTGTGGGGTGCTTGGTCCTTCAGGAGATAATTTCTGACGCTTCAGTTCCTTTAAGTCACATCCTTGCTCTTCCTGTTCCCTTAGGTGCCATGATCTTGATGAGTTTTAGCTCAGTGATCATGGCGAATCACACCAAACTTAGAGGTTTGCTTGTCCTCAAGCAAAAGAAAGGAAAGGAGAGGAATAGTAGGAGAGGCAAATTCGAAATTCAAAAGATATGATGAGTTGAAAAAGATATGAGAAAAATTAAAAAGATTTGAAAAGAGTTCAAAAAGATAGATGAGTTTTGAAAAAGATTTGAAAAGAAATTAAAGAAAAATCAAGAAATATGTTTAGGATTAAAAAATTTTTGAAATTGAAGTTGAAAGATGAGAGTTTGTAACATGTTTATGCAAGAAATCATGAATTGAAACGTGAAAATTGGAAAAAATTTGAATTGAAAACGAAATTACCTCCTCCCCATAATCCTGGCGTTAAACGCCCAAACGCTGCATGTTTTGGGCGTTTAACGCCCAATTGCTGCTTCTCCTGGGCGTTCAACGCCCAGCTGTTGCTTCTTTTTGGCGTTGAACGCCAGGAAGTCCTTTGTCACTGGGTATTTTTTTGAACGCCCAGGACGCTGTTAATCTGGCGTTAAACGCCCAGAAGGTGCTTCTTTCTGGTGTTTAACGCCCAGAAGATGCTCCTTTCTGGCTTTTAACGCCCAGATGGCTACCCTCACTGGCGTTGAATGCCCAGTGGGTGCTTCTTTTGGGCGTTCAACGCCCAAAATGTTTCTTACTGGCTTTTTCACGCCAGTGAGCTTCCAAATTCCCTTGTAACTTTGTGAATTCAAGCAATTGCTATTTTACCTTGAAGATACCTGACATATACCTGTAAAAAAATCAATTAATTAACAAATACTTTGTAAATGGATGTGTTACCTCCCAGCAAGCGCTTCTTTATTGTCATTAGCTGGACTATTACTGAGCTTTAATCAAGCCTCAGTTTTGAGCATTCTTGCTCAAAATTACCTTCAAGATAATGTTTGACTCTCTGTCCATTAACAATGAACTTTTTATTAGAATCATTATCCTGAAGCTCTACGTATCCATATGGTGACACGCTTGTAATCACATATGGACCTCTCCACCGGGACTTCAATTTCCCGGGGAATAATCTGAGCCTAGAATTAAATAGCAGAACTTTCTGCCCTGGCTCAAAGACTCTAGATGACAATTTCTTATCATGCCATCTTTTTGCTTTCTCTTTGTATATTTTTGCATTCTCGAAAGCATTGAGTCTAAATTCCTCTAACTCATTTAACTGGAGCAATCGTTTTTCTCCAGCTAACTTGGCATCAAGGTTCAGGAATCTGGTTGCCCAGTAGGCCTTATGTTTCAGTTCCACTGGCAAGTGACATGCCTTTCCATACACAAGCTGGTATGGAGAGGTCCCTATAGGGGTCTTGAATGCTATTCTGTATGCCCACAGAGCATCATCCAAGTTTCTTGCCCAATCCCTTCTACGGTTAATTACAGTCCGTTCTAGGATTCTTTTGAGTTCTCTATTTGAGACTTCAGCTTGCCCATTTGTCTGTGGGTGATATGGAGTGGCCACCCTGTGGCTAACTCCATAACGAACCAAAGCAGAGTAGAGCTGTTTATTGCAGAAATGAGTGCCCCCATCACTGATTAGTACTCTAGGGGTGCCAAATCTGCTGAAGATGTGTTTTTGGAGGAATTTTAACACTGTCTTAGTGTCATTAGTGGGTGTAGCAATAGCTTCCACCCATTTGGATACATAATCCACTGCCACCAGAATGTAAGTGTTTGAGTATGATGGTGGGAAAGGCCCCATGAAATCAATACCCCATACATCAAACAACTCAATCTCTAAGATCCCTTGTTGAGGCATGGCATAACTGTGAGGCAGATTGCCAGATCTTTGGCAACTGTCACAATTAAGTACAAACACTCGGGAATCCTTATAGAGATTAGGCCAGTAGAAGCCATATTGGAGAACTCTTGTGGCTGTTCGCTCACTTCCAAAATGTCCTCCATACTGTGATCCATGGCAGTGCCAGAGGATCTTCTGTGCTTCTTCTTTAGGCACACATCTACGGATTACTCCGTCTGCACATCTCTTGAAGAGATATGGTTCATCCCAAAGATAGTACTTTGCATCCGTGATCAACTTCTTTGATTGCTGCCTGGTGGACGAAATTGTGATCACATCAATGTAGTATTCTTTGTTGTTGTATGGAATCATTATTATGGCACTTATGTGTGGACACAACTCCGTTCAACTAACCAGCAAGTGTAGTGGGTCGTCCAAGTAATACCTTACGTGAGTAAGGGTCGATCCCACAGAGATTGTTGGTATGAAGCAAGCTATGGTCATCTTGTAAATCCCAGTCAGGAGGATAAAATTATGGAATTTAGAAAATCAAATATGATTAATAAAAATAAACAGAAAATAAAATGGATAGAGATACTTATGTAAATTAATAGTAGGAATTTCAGATAACTGTATGGAGATGCTGTGCTCCTCTTGAATCTCTACTTTCCTATTACATTCATCCAATCCTTCTTACTCCTTTCCATGGCAAGCTGTATGTAGGGCATCACCGTTGTCAGTGGCTACATCCCATCCTCTCAGTGAAAACGTTCCTATGCTCTGTCACAGCACGGCTAATCAGCTGTTGGTTCTCGATCATGTTGGAATAGGATCCATTGATCCTTTTGCGCTTGTCATCACGCCCAGCAATCGCGAGTTTGAAGCTCGTCACAGTCATTCAATCCCAGAATCCTACTCGGAATACCACAGACAAGGTTTAGACTTTTCGGATCCTCATGAATGCCGCCATCTATCTAGCTTATACCACGAAGATTCTGTTGGGGAATCTAAGAGATATGCGCCCGGCCTAAGGTAGAACGGAAGTGGTTGTCAATCACGCGCGTTCATAGGTGAGAATGATGATGAGTGTCACGGATCATCACATTCATCAAGTTGAAGTGCAACGTATATCTTGGAATAAGAATAAAAGAGAATTGAATAGAAAGTAATAGTAATTGTATTGAAACTTGAGGTACAGCAGAGCTCCACACCCTTAATCTATGGTGTGCAGAAACTCCACTTTTGAAAATACATAAGTGAAAGGTTCAGGCATGGCCGAATGGCCAGCCCCCAAAACGTGATCACAGGATTCAAAATACAATCCAGGATATGAATATGATAGTAAAAAGTTCTATTTATAATAAACTAGCTCCTAGGGTTTACATGAGTAAGTAATTGATGCATAAATCCACTTCCGGGGCCCACTTGGTGTATGCTTGGGCTGAGCTTGATCTATCCACGAGCTGAGGCTTTTCTTGGAGTTGAACTCCAAGTTATAACGTGTTTTGGGCGTTCAACTCCGGATCTTGACGTGTTTCTGGCGTTTAACTCCAGACAGCAGCATGTACTTGGCGTTCAACGCCAAGTTACGTCGTCAATTTCCGAATAAAGTATGGACTATTATATATTGCTGGAAAGCTCTGGATGTCTACTTTCCAAAGCCGTTGAAAGCGCGCCATTTGAAGTTCTGTAGCTCCAGAAAATCCAATTCGAGTGCAGGGAGGTCAGATTCCAACAGCATCAGCAGTCCTTTTGTCAGCCTTTTTCAGAGTTTTGCTCAAGTCCCTCAATTTCAGCCAGAAATTACCTGAAATCATAGAAAAACACACAAACTCATAGTAAAATCCAGAAATGTGAATTTAACATAAAAACTAATGAAAACATCCCTAAAAGTAGCTTAAACTTACTAAAAACTACCTAAAAACAATGCCAAAAAGCGTATAAATTATCCGCTCATCACTGCCTACTGTACTCTTTGGGTATGAATCTTACTGCCTTGTAGTTTGCAATGTCTGCAAACCACGGCACTTCCTGGATGGCAAAGAGTTGCTCATCCGGAAAGGTCTCAGAGATCTCAGTAAGAGGGAGGGACGCCCCTTCTACTGGTTCTATTCGGGACAGGTGATCTGCTACTTGGTTCTCTGTCCCTTTTCTGTCTCTTATTTCTATATCAAACTCTTGCAGAAGCAACACCCATCTGATGAGTCTGGGTTTTGAATCTTGCTTTGTGAGTAGATATTTAAGAGTAGCATGATCAGTGTACACAATCACTTTTGATCCTACTAAATAGGATCTGAACTTGTCAATGGCATAAACCACTGCAAGTAATTCTTTTTCTGTGGTTGTGTAGTTCTTCTGTGCGTCATTTAAATCACGGCTAGCATAGTAAATGACATGCATGAGCTTGTCATGCCTCTGTCCTAACACTGCACCAATGGCATGATCACTGGCATCACACATCAATTCAAATGGTAATGTCCAGTCTGGTGCAGAAATGATTGGTGCTGTGACCAGCTTAACTTTCAGGGTCTCAAACGCCTGCAAACACTCCTTATCAAAGAAAAATGGCGTGTCAGCAGCTAGCAGATTACTCAGAGGTTTGGCAATTTTTGAAAAATCTTTTATAAACCTCCTATAGAATCCTGCATGCTCCAGAAAGCTTCTGATTGCCTTAACATTGGCAGGTGGTGGTAATTTTTCAATTACCTCTACCTTAGCTTGATCCACCTCTATACCCTTGTTCAAGATTTTGTGCCCAAGGACAATTCCTTCAGTCACCATAAAGTGACATTTTTCCCAGTTTAAAACCAGGTTCGTCTCTTGGCATCTCTTTAGAACAAGTGCTAGATGGTCAAGCAGGAGCTGAATGAGTCTCCGAATACTGAAAAGTCATCCATGAAGACTTCTAGAAATTTTTCCACCATATCAGAGAAAATAGAGAGCATGCACCTTTGAAAGGTTGCAGGTGCATTGCACAGACCAAATGGCATCCTTCTGTATGCAAATACTCCAGATGGACATGTGAATGCTGTTTTCTCTTGATCCTGGGGATCTACTGCAATTTGATTATAACCTGAATATCCATCCAGGAAGCAGTAGTATTCATGACCTGCCAGTCTTTCTAGCATCTGGTCTATGAATGGTAAAGGAAAATGATCTTTTCTGGTGGCTGTATTGAGCCTTCTGTAATCAATACACATACGCCACCCTTTAACTGTTCTTGTGGGAACCAGTTCATTTTTTTCATTATGGACCACTGTCATGCCACCTTTCTTAGGGACAACTTGGACAGGGCTTACACAGGGGCTATCAGAAATAGGATAAATAATTCCAGCCTCTAGTAATTTAGTGACCTCTTTCTGCACCACCTCCTTCATGGCTGGATTCAGCCGCCTTTGTGGTTGAACCACTGGCTTGGCGTCACCCTCTAATAGGATCTTGTGCATGTATGTGGCTGGGCTAATGCCCTTAAGATCACTGATGGACCATCCAAGAGTTGTCTTATGTGTCCTTAGCACTTGAATTAGTGCTTCCTCTTCCTGTGGCTCTAAGGTAGAGCTTATGATTACAGGAAAGGTATCACCTTCTCCCAGAAATTCATATTTCAGAGATGGTGGTAATGGTTTGAGCTCGAGTTTGGGAGGTTTCTCCTCTTCCTGAGGGATTTTCAGAGGTTCTACTATTCTCTCTGGTTCCTCCAGATCAGGCTGAACATCTTTAAAGATATCCTCTAGCTCTGATTCGAGACTTTCAGCCATATTGACCTCTTTTACCAGAGAGTTAATAATATCAACGCTCATGCAGTCATTTTGGGTGTCTGGATGCTGCATGGCTTTGACAACATTCAACTTGAACTCATCCTCATTGACTCTTAGGGTTACTTCCCCTTTTTGAACATTAATGAGGGTTCGGCCAGTTGCTAGGAAAGGTCTTCCCAGAATGAGAGTTGCACTCTTGTGCTCCTCCATTTCCAGCACCACAAAGTCAGTGGGAAAGGCAAATGGCCCAACCTTGACAATCATGTCTTCAATCACGCCTGATGGGTATTTAATGGAGCCATCAGCAAGTTGGAGACATATCCGAGTTGGTTTAACTTCATCAGTCAACCAAAGCTTTCTGATAGTAGCTGCAGGTATTAGATTAATACTTGCCCCAAGATCACATAGAGCTTGCTTGGTACAAGTACCTTCTAATGTGCATGGTATCATAAAGCTTCCCGGATCTTTAAGCTTCTCAGGTAAGCTTTTCAGAATGACTGCACTGCATTCTTCAGTGAGGTAAACTTTCTCAGTTTCCCTCCAATCCTTCTTATGACTTAAGATCTCATTCATGAACATTGCATAAGAGGGTATTTGCTCAAGTGCCTATGCAAACGGAATCTTTATTTCAAGAGTCCTGAGATAGTCTGCAAAGTGGGCAAATTTCTTATCCTGTTTCGCTTAGCGGAGTTTCTGAGGATAAAGCATTTTGGCTTTATATTCCTCAACCTTAGTTGCTGTAGGTTTATTGCCTACAGGTGTGGGCTGAGAAGCCATTTTAGAGGGCTTGTTATCAGCACTTGTATGTGTCTGATCTCCCACTGGCATTCGAATGCCAGGGCTGGAAGCTGGAGTGGCGTTAGACGCCAGCTCCTTACCTGTTTCTGGCGTTTGAATGCCAGAACTGTGCTTCCTTTGGGCGTTTAATGCCAATTCATTACTTGTTTCTGGCGTTGAACGCCAGGACTGAGCATGGTCTGGGCGTTCAGTGCCAGCTTTCCCCCCATTTTCTAGCGTTTGGGCGCCAGAGTCATTCCTTTCTGGGCTTTGATTGTCCTCAGATGGATTTTGGGTGGTTTGCTCATTTCTTGGCTTCCTGCTACCTTGAAGTGAGGTATTTAATATTTTTCCACTCCTTAATTGAACTGCTTGTCATTCTTCTGTTATTTGTTTTGATAACTGCTGTTATGTCTGCTTCAACTGTATTTCTATATTCATATTAGCCATTCTTGTTTCTAGTAGTATCTCCTTGAATTCGGCTAACTGTTTTGTTAGAAAATCTAATTGCTGATTGAATTCAGCAGCTTAATCTGCAAGACTGAGTTCAGTAGTTACTGTTTTAGCCTCTTTGTTGATGGAAGATTCCCTGCTTAGGTACAGATGCTGATTTCTGGCAACTGTATCAATGAGCTCTTGAGCTTCTTCTATTGTCTTCCTCATGTGTATAGATCCACCAGCTGAGTGGTCTAGAGAAATCTGAGCTCTTTCTGTAAGTCCATAGTAGAAGATGTCTAATTGCACCCACTCTGAAAACATTTTAGAGGGGCATTTTCTTAGCATCTCTCTGTGTCTCTCCTAGGCATTATAAAGGGATTCATTATCTCCTTGTTTGAAGCCTTGGATGCTTAGCCTTAGCTGTGTCATCCATTTTGGAGGAAAATAGTGATTCAGAAATTTTTCTGACAGCTGTTTCCATGTCTTTATGCTGTCCTTAGGTTGGTTATTTAACCACCTCTTAGCTTGGTCCTTTACAACAAATGGAAACAGTAATAATCTGTAGAC
Organism: Arachis stenosperma; assembly: GCF_014773155.1. Lineage (NCBI taxonomy): Eukaryota > Viridiplantae > Streptophyta > Magnoliopsida > Fabales > Fabaceae > Arachis > Arachis stenosperma. The sequence continues at coordinate 87,518,685 of NC_080380.1, forward strand.
ATCCTGATCTACTTCCTTATCATGTACTGTATCAGCAATTTGTAAAAATTGTGCCAGAAACTCTGTAGGTTCTTCCTATGGAAGACCGAAATACTGGCAACTTTGCTGCACCATGATAATGAGTTGAGGATTCAACTCAAAGCTACTGACTCTGATGGAGGGTATACAGATACTACTCCCATATGAAGCAGTAGTGGGGTTAGCATATGACCCCAGAGTCCTTCTGAACTGTTCATTTCCACTTAGTTCCATGATGGAGCAAGGGAGATGATATGAATGTTGATATTGTTTATTTTATTAAAAATTTTTTTATATATATTTTCGAAATAATAAAATAAAATAAAATAAATAAAAAATGAAATAAAAATGAAAATAAAAATAAAAAAAATTTAAAAATATTTTATGAAGATTTTTGAAAAAAATGAGGAGAGAGAAATTGGTTAGGATATTTTCGAAAATTTTGAGAAAAGATAAGATAGAAGATATGATTTGTAAAAGATAAATATGATAGGAAACAGATGTAATTGAAGATTGAAAAGATATAAAAGGTATTTGAAAAAGATAAATTTGTTTTGAAATTGAAATCTGAATTTTTATTAAAAAAAATTCGAAAATATGGCTTAAAAATAGTTAGAAAAGATATTTTTTTTGAATTTTGAATTTTATGATGAAAGAGAAAAACACATAAAAGACACAAGACTTAAAATTTTTAGATCTAATGCTCCTTGTTTTCGAAAATTTTGGAGGGAAAACACCAAGGAACACCAAACTTAAAAATTTTAAGATCAAAACACAAAGAAGACTCAAGAACACTTTGAAGATTCACAAGAACACCAAGGAACACCAAACTTAAAATTTTTAGAAAACCACAATGAAATTTCGAAAATTAAAGAGAGATTAACATGAAAACACCAAACTTAAAGTTTGGTATAAGATTTAATCAAAGAAAATTTTTTTTGAAAACGGTTTTAAAAAGGGAAGATACCCAATTGCCAAGAACATAAGCCAACGCTCTAGCCAACTGATTTACAAATGTAACGTGTTTTAATATTGTATATAAAAAGACTTATTTTTGAAAACTAATAATTTGAAATTGCACCCTAAAAACACGAAAAATACACAAAACAAAACAAACCAAAGATCAAACAAGAGAAATTGACATGAACAATTTGAAGATCAAGGAAGACCAAGAACATGCAATTCGAAAAATTAAGAGACAATGAAAAACATGCAATTGACACCAAACTTAGAACAAGACACTAAACTCACGAAAAAAATTAGAGATTGATAAAGAAAAATAATATTTTTGAAAAATTTTTGAAAAGGGAATAAAGGACTCAGAATTTAATGGCTCTATAACAACAAAAATAAATTATTCCTAATCTAAGCAACAAAAAAAACCTTTAGTTGTTCAAACTCGAATAATCCCCGGTAACGGCGCCAAAAACTTGGTGCACGAAATTCTAATCTCGATATCAAAATCAAGATTTTTTATGATCTCGTACCACTAACCAGCAAGTGCACTGGGTCGTCCAAGTAATACCTTACATGAGTAAGGGTCGATCCCACGGAGATTATTGGTTTGAAGCAAGCTATGTTTATTTTATTATTCTTAGTCAGGATTTCAATTAAAATTATCAGTTTGAATTATTAGAGAAATAAAAGAGCCTGAAATAATTACTTGTAGTGCAGTAATGGAGAATATGTTGGGGTTTTGGAGATGCTTTGTCCTCTGAATTCCTGCAATGTAATATTCAACTCAATAACATAATTGCAAAGTTCCTTCCATGGCAAGCTCTATGTAGGGTGTCACCGTTGTCAATGGCTACTTCTCATCCTCTCAGTGAAAATGGTCCAAATGCTCTGTCACAGCACGGCTAATCATTTGTCGGTTCTCAATCAGGCTGGAGTAGAATCCATTGATTCTTTTGCGTCTGTCACCAATGCCCAGCCTTCAGGAGTTTGAAGCGCGTCACAGTCATTCAATCCTGGAATCCTACTCGGAATACCACAGACAAGGTTTAGGCATTTCAGATTCTCATGAATGCCGCCATCAATCTAGCTTATACCACGAAGATTCTGATTAAGGAATCTAAGAGATGCTCATTCAATCTAATGTAGAACGGAGGTGGTTGTCAGACACACGTTCATGGAATGAAAAAGGTGATGAGTGTCACGGATCATCACCTTCTCCCTAATTAAGTGGGAATAAACATCTTAGATAGGAACACGCATATGTGAATGGAAAAATATAAGTGATTGCATTAATTCATCGAGACGCTGCAGAGCTCCTCACCCCCAATAATGGAGTTTAGAGACTCATTCCATCAAAGAGTATGTAATTCAGATCTAAAAATGTCATGAGATCCAAAATAAGTCTCTAAAAGTTGTTTAAATAGTAAACTAGTAACTTAGGTTTACAGAAAATGAGTAAACTAAGATAATTGGTGTAGAAATCAACTTCTGGGGCTCACTTGGTGTGTGCTGGGGCTGAGACTTAAGCCTCTCACGTGTTAGGCTGTTTTTGGAGTTGAACGCCAGGTTGTAACCTGTTTTGGGCATTGAACTCCAACTTGTAACCTGTTTCTGGCGCTGGACGCTAGACTGCAACATGGAACTGGCGTTGAACGCCAGTTTACATCATCTATCTTTGCGCAAAGTATAAACTATTATATATTGCTGGAAAGCCCTAGATGTCTACTTTCCAACCCAATTGAGAGCGCTTCAATTGGACTCCTGTAGCTCCAAAAAATATATTCCGAGTGTAGGGAGGTCAGGATCCAACAACATCAGCAGTTCTTTTTCAGCCTAACTCAGATTTTTGCTCAGCTCCCTCAATTTCAGCCAGAAAATACCTGAAATCACAGAAAAATACACAAACTCATAGTAAAGTCCAGAAATATGATTTTTGCCTAAAAACTAATAAAATTCTATTAAAAACTAATTAAAACATACTAAAATCTACATGAAATTACCCCCAAAAAGCGTATAAAATATCCGCTCATCACTCATCAATCTCCCCCTTGATGACAAACATTATTATTCAAAAATTGAAATGGAAAGAAATCAAAGATTAGAGTAATCCTTTTGAATATTTGGATTCCTTCCCCTTCCAATTATCACAAGGCTCCCCCTTAATATATGCCATTTTACCAAGGGAAGCTTTTACCTGTAACTTTTGAAATCAAGCTTAAGGCACTATGTTATTCAACATATAAAATTTGAGATGTTGAATGGCTTGATTTATGAGCAGAGTAGAAGTGATAAACAAAACTCATTTGTTATCATGCATAAGATTTTCTGCTCAATCAAAACAACAAAAATAAAGCATGCTTGAGTACCCTCAGAGTACTTTTCAACATATAATCAAGACTCAACATACTTTAAATCAATCAAACTAATTCTTGTAGAAATAGTTTCTTGCCAAAAGGATTTGTCAAACAATAATTTAAAATTTATGAAGCTGTTTCTAAGATAGGTCATCATCCAAACTTCATAAAATTGGCAGGCTATTAAATTAAAATTATCAGAGCTTAATCAAACTTATCACAGCTAAAAACAGATCATGATAAAACATAAACCTGCAAAATCAGATCATGATAAAAACATAAACCAGAGCAACACACGTACAGGGGTAATCATGAATCAACTTGATTTCAGCCCCTCTTTCTAGCAACTTTTCAATTTTTCAGCTTTTCTCCCCCTTTTGTCATCAAAGGGAAACTAGCAAAAAAATGACAACGGAGCACACACAAATATAACCAGAACCAAATTATCCAAAAGTTCAACAAAATAACAGAGGTCTAAAGAATCCAAACAGCCTACACAGTATCAAAATAAATCAAACAGAGCCAGAATGCAACAGGAGACAAATAAGTCAATCATCAGAAAGATTATATTCAGATCCAGATTCCTTATCCTTTTCAGCAGCCCCAATCTCTTATTCGAAATTCTGCAGCATCAGACCCACCCTTTCTTGGCACTTCATCCAAGCTCTTTCATTTTTGTATGCTTGCTTGCTGGCGGCCTTGTAAGATTGCACCATCATTTGGAACATGTTAGAAAACTCAGTGAGAACTTCGCTGATTGATTCTGCCACCTTGGATGGCTCGGCTGGGCAACTCTCAAGATCACTGTCAGAGGGCATTGAACGTTTCCCTTTGGTGTTTTTCATAGTACCTGAAACTCCTCCTCCCTTAATAAACGAAACTTTATTCTCTACCTCTTCATTAGTTAAATCAACATTGAAGTGTTCAAAGATGTAGGTGAGAAAAATGTCATAGGAAAGGTTTGCCCTTTTGGTACTTCTAACACATTCCCACATATGCCTTACTATGAGATATGCAAAGGAAATAGGAGATGAAGTAATAATAGCAAAAAGCTAAAGGGTATCAGAAACGGTTACTCTATTGTGTGAGCCACTCTGTGGAGTCAGAATGTGAGTGATAATTCTGTGCAGCAATGCCCTTTCGGGTCCGAGAGCTTTAGGAGTCAAAACAATGCCATCCAGAGCAGAAAAATTCTTGCCTGTTTGATACAAAGGAATCTAAAGCGTGACCCCCACTTACGAGTCCCATTTCTCTGTCATATAAGCTGTTGGCCCCACATCAACATAACCCAGGGCAGCGCTTATGGTTTCTCTGTTAAGAGTCGTGTAAATCTTCTTTACGTAGGAATAGATTGCACCATCAATCAGCCGCATATTTGCATAAAACTCTCAAACCAAGGCTGGGTATACAGGTTTTTGTATATTGAACAGGGGAGTCCATTTCATATTCTTATAAAGGGTGATAAAATTGGTTCCTTTAGCAGCAAGTGAATCCAGGTTAACTAGGTATGAAGCACAGAGATGACGTTTCTTCAACACGTTTTTGTGAAACTCATAAGACGCACAAGAGTTGAACCTTCCAGGATCAAAGTGTGAATGGCTTTTGTTGTATTTATTTTTGAACTCCAGGGATTCCAGGTTCGGTGGTTCCTTTGTGTTACGAAGCACGTAACCTTTGGTCTTCTGAGAGCTTCGGGCAGACGCATGTGGGGTTGCCTTCTTCAGTGGTGAGTGGGGAAGGGACGTGTGAGACTCCTCTTCTTCTTCTTCTATGATTGGTTCCTTGTTCTTTCCAAGCTTTTTCCTGGATGAGGTTTTCTGGGCTATCACTTTCCTTCTCATTGTTTTGGTTTGTTTGGATGATGGTGAATGAGATGAAGAGGATGTGGAGTGTATATGAATATATGTATGGGTTTGAGGGGTTGAGATTGGAGGACCTTTTGGTAAGGGGGTTCGGCTACTCTTCCTTAGAGAAACTTTCTTTTTCATGTTATGAAGAAATGGGAAGGGAGAGGCAAGATGAAGAGAGGGCCGAAGAGAGTGGAGAAAGGTGGAGGGAGGTTAGGAGAGCATTTAATGCTGAGTGGAGAGAGAATGGAGGCAGTTAATACCCATTAATGAGCGTGGTTATTAACCAAGGAAGAATTTAAAATTAAAACTGAAAGTTTAGCTCCTAGAATCAAGGGATGAAGGAAGGATAAATATTTGATTTGACAACTTTCCAAAAGCATGATTAAGGCAAACTAAAAAACAGGTAAAAAACGGGCAAACTCAAAAACGGGTCAGAGCAAGGTCAAAGAGATTTTGTGGGACCCAAGATAATTAATGTCAGCGCAGTCTCTCCCTGTATCATGGCCCATTCATTTCACCCTGAAATTTGTCCTGTTTTCATACGAGACAAAACCAAACAGAGTCAAAAAGTTCACAAGTTTTCAACAAAACATAATTCCATCATTCCCAAACTACTTCTCAAAGTGCAGAATCTGTCTTCACATAAGGGTTTTGTAAAAATGTCAGCAAGTTGTTCTTCAGATTTTACAAATTGAATATCAATAGTTTCCTTTTGCACATATTCTCTAATAAAATAATATTTAATCTCAATGTGCTTGGTTCTTGAGTGCAAAACAAGATTTTTAGAAATGTTTATGGTACTCATATTGTCACAAAATAAGGGTATACTATTGATTTTTAATTAGTAATCCTCTAATTGAGTTTTCAACCAAATTAATTGTGAAGAACAAACGGAGGCAGAGATATATTCAGCTTTGGCTGTGGATAGAGCTACTGTGGCTTGTTTCTTGCTTGACCACATGTTGAGTGAGCTTCCAAGGAAGCAACACATGCCCGATGTGTTTCTTCTATCCACCCGATCTCCCGCATAATCTGCATCACAAAACCCTACTGCACAAAAATCATCAGATTTTGGATACCATAACCCATAATCACTAGTTCCCTTAATGTATCTAATGATGCGTTTAATGGCTGAAAGATGGAATTCTTTCATGTGAGATTGAAATCTTGAACATACACCCACACTTTGAACAATATCCGATCTAGAAGAGGTAAGATACATGAGTGAACCTATCATTCCTCTATACCTTGTTTCATCCACATCTTTCCCATCATCATCCTTTTCAAGTTTAGTGTTTGGATGCATTGGTGTTCCCATTGTTTTGGAACTTTCTAGGCCAAATTTTTTGATTAATTCTTTAGCATACTTTCCTTGGTGAATAAAAGTGCCACTAGGAGTTTGTTTACTTTGGAGGCCAAGAAAGAAAGTTAGCTCTTCCATTAAACTCATTTCAAACTCACTAGTAATGAGTTTTCCAAACTCTTCACACAAGGATTCATTGGCCGATTCAAACACAATATCATCCACATAAACTTGAACTAGGAGAATATCATCATTAGATGCTTTAATAAATAAAGTTGTGTTGGTGGTACCCATTTTCCAATAAGAATGCACTAAGCCTTTCATACCAAGCTCTTGGAGCTTGCCTAAGACCATAAATGGCCTTAGAAAGTTTTAAAACATGATTTGGAAATTTTTTATTTTCAAAACTGGAGGGTTGTGCCACATATACTTCTCTATCAATAAAACCATTAAGAAAAGTACATTTAACATTCATTTGGAACATTTTAAAACCCTTATGGGCAGCATAGAAAAGAAGCAACCTAATTGCTTCCATTCTAGCTACCGGAGCAAAAGACTCATCAAAATCTATACCCTCTTTTTGATCGTGACCTTGGGCCACTAATCTAGCCTTGTTACGAACAACTTTTCCATCCTCACCTAGTTTATGAACCTACTTAGTACCCGTTACCTTCTTACCATTCGGATGAGGTACTAATGTACAAACCTTATTCTTGTCAAATTGAGCTAGCTCTTCTTACATTGCTTTGACTCAAGAAGGATCTTCAAGAGCTTGCTTTACATTATTAGGCTCTATTTGTGACAAGAAGGCAAGATTGCTTGGTTTGGATTGCTTTTTGGATGAGGATCTTGTTGTTACACCTTGTGAGGGACCACCAATGATAAAGTCATGAGGGTAACCCTTCATGGACTTCTATTTTCTTGGTTTCCGGAGTGGTGTTGAGCTTTAATGAGCATCAGTGGGTTGTTTTGTTCCAGATTCTCTTGCTGGCTCAGGAGACAAAATAGAAATGTCTCCTCCATCCTGATGAGACAAAACAGGATGAACAGATTCTTCATTTTGAACAGACTTGGGATTTTCTTCATTGATTTCCTTATTGACAGCATCTTCACAATCTGAATCATTTTCTATCACAATACTGGGAATTGAATTAGAATCACAAAAAGATACATGTATGGATTCCTCTATGGTTCTATGTTCTTTGAGGTAAATTCTATAAGCCTTGCTAGTGGTGGAGTATCCAACAAACATTTCCTCATAAGATTTTGGATCAAATTTACCAAGATTTTCTTTGTTGTTAAGTACAAAGCATTTGCATCCAAAAACATGGAAATACTTTAGATTAGGAGAGGTTCCTTTCCATAGCTCATAAGCAGTTTTCTTTAACCCTTTTCTAATGATAATCCTATTCAAAATATAACAATTTGTATTTACAGCTTCAGCCCATAAAAATTTTGGAATCTCATTTTCACATAACATGGCCATAGCTAGTCATCTCTTGAAGGCTTCTATTCCTTCTTACAACAACCCCATTTTGTTGAGGGGTTCTAAGACATGAAAAGTTATGAGCAATTCCAAAATCATCACAGAATTTTTCAAAGTCTTTGTTTTCAAATTTCTTTCCGTGATCACTTCTCAAATGGGCAACTTTCAAATCTTTTTCATTTTGAATTTTTTTGCAAAGGGTTGAAAAGGCATGAAAAGCATCATTTTTATGAGCAAGAAAAAGCACCCAACCGAATCTAGAGTAATCATCCACCACCACTAAACCATAGTGTTTACCTCCTAAACTTTGAGTTCTTGTTGGTCCAAAAAGATCAATGTGTAACATCTCTAATGGCCTCTTGGTTGAAATTCCATCTTTTGTTTTAAAAGAGGATTTTACTTGTTTGCCTAATTGGCAAGCATCACAAGTAAGATCCTTATCAAATTTAATATTTGGAATTCCCCTCACCAAATTTTTCTTAACTAGCTTAGAGATTTGGTACATGCTAGCATGACACAATTTCTTATGCCATAGCCATTTTTCATATTCAAGAGAGGTAAAACATGTCACTTTTTGATCTTTCAAGTCCTCAAGAGTCAATCCATACACATTATTGCACCTTTTAGCCTCAAATAAAATATCCCCAGATTTTTCACAAACAACTAAGCACACAAACTTTCTAAAAATAACTTTAAAACCTAGATCACACAATTGGCTAACACTTAGTAAATTATGTTTCAAACCATCAACAAGAAGAACATCATTTATAGAAGATGAGAAGCTTTTACCAACTTTTCCAATGGCCACTATTTTTCCTTTACCATCATCACCGAAAGTGACAAACCCTCCGTTATACTCATCAACCTTTATGAAGAAGGTTGCTTTTTCGGTCATATGCGTAGAGCATCCGCTATCCATGAATCACATATTGACCTTCCGCTTGGATGTTAGGCATACATACAAAATGAGCTCAAGTGACCTTATGTATCCAAATCTTCTTGGATCTTTTCACGTTAAACCATCTCCTATGTCCCATAACTTTGTAAACTTTGACACCAATCATTCTTTCACCAAAGAAACATTGAATGAGAAAGTGGCCATTTCGGTTGCATAGTCTACAAAATCTTGGAGTTGCTGTTTTGCTAAAGCTTGTTGGATTTTGAAACCTTGTATCATTTGAAGATGAGGCCATGTTTTCAAAATAAGGTTTTTCAACAGATTTGAAATTCTTGTGAAACCCCAAACCAGCTTTATGATAGAGAGGTTTTTGACTAGCCAAGATTTGATTTAAACTTTCAGAACTTTAAGTGAACTTCGCTAAGTCATTTTCAAGATTTTTTTATCCTTTTTAGCAACTCTTCATTTTCTTTAAAATAGTTTACATATGCAACAACAGAATGATCACTTTCACAGCTTCTAAGTTGAGCTTTTAACTGCTTATTTTCTTCAACAAGTTCAACAGCAGTTTCAGTCTCCCTTAATTTATCTTTAAGGAAACCATTTTTAGGTTTAAGAATGGTGATTTGTTGTTCAAGATCTTGGTTATCCAGCAAGAAACATCTAATTTTTTCAAAAACGTGGTCTATCATAAGATGAAGATCTTCAGTGTCAAGGTTATGAGAGACTACCTGTTCAACGTGATCTGCCATGAGACATGATTGGGACTTTGTCTCAGATTCTTTCTCATTGTCTGAGTCATTTTCCAAGTCTTCCCAAGAAGCCATCAGTTCCTTTTTCTTTCCTTTCTTTGGCTTCTCCTCCTTCTTCAACTTAGGGCAATCAGATCTGAAATGCCCAGTCTCTTTGCAGTTGTAACATGTCACCTTGTTGAAATCTTTCTTTTGTTTTCTTGAACTGCTTCCCTTGCCTCTTTCCTTGAACTTCACCATTTTCCTGAATTTTTTGGCAAACAACACAAATTCATTTTCAGAGGAATTATCATTGGATTCATCATCCAGGGGGTTAGTAACAGATGTAAAAGCAATTCCTTTCTTTTTTGAATCCTTTTTCAAATAAGTATTTTCGAAAACAAGTAAGTTTCCTCTTAAATCATCTTATGTCATGGAATCTAGACCACTACTCTCAGATATGATTAATGCCTTAGTTTTCCGTTCTTTAGTGAGACATCTCAACACTCTTCTCACAAGCACAGATTCAGGATACTTGATTCCTATAACATCCAAGCCAACAATGATGATGTTGAATCTTTCGAACAGTTCATTAATAGATTCTCCTTCCTTTATTGCAATCATTCCATACTCTCTGTTCAACATATCTATCCTGGTCTTTTTAACTATGGTGGTTCCTTCATGAGTAACTTGAAGTTTGTCCCTGATTTCCTTTGCCGTTGTGCATCGTGATACCCGTCGGTACTCTTCGAAGCTGATTGCACAGTTGAGCAAGTTGTTAGCCTTGGCATTGAGCTCCACCTTTTTTCGGTCTTCTTCAGTCTAGCTAGCTTCAGGTTTAAGAGAGACTACTGATTCAGCACTTATGGTGGTTGGGAATTGAGGACCCTCCAGGATGATCTTCCATAGTCTGTAATCTACTGCTTGCACAAAAATCTTCATTCTCTCCTTCCAATAGGTGTAGTTCTTTCCATTGAAAAGTGGAGGTCTGTTGCTTGACTGTCCTTCTGTCAGATTGTAGGACACCAGATTTGAGCCACTGTTTTCTACCATTTGGATATTTTCTTCAAGTTGTAAAGTGATAAACCACTATTTTATGATTCATATTGTGTTTAATTGAGAGGTTTTATCAAGTCTTCACCCACTTATTCATATGATTTGCATGAGTTTACGTTTTCCTTCCTGATTTTGTGCTATGATTGAAAACATGCTTCTTTGGTCTTAATTTTGATATGTTTAATCTTCTCTTATTACCATTCGATGCCTTGATATGTGTGTTAAGTGTTTTCAGAGATTACAGGGTAGGAATGGCTCAGAGGATGGAAAGAAAGCATGCAAAAGTGGAAGGAATACAAGAAGTTGAAGAAGTTGCTAAGTTGTCCAGCCTGACCTCTTCGCACTCAAACAGTCATAACTTGAGCTACAGAGGTCCAAATGATGCGGTTTCAGTTGCGTTGGAAAGCTAACATTCGGGGCTTCGCAAGGATATATAATTTCCCATAGCTGCCCCAAAGTTAGGCAATGCAGACGCGTGAATGACGCGCACGTGTCGCATCTGCGAATTTCAATCCACGCAAACGCGTGGACAACGCCTCCGCGTCACTTTGCTGCGACCTGTACGAACCAGATTTCACAATCAGTGATTTTTGGGCTGTTTTTGACCTAGTTCTCAACCCAGAAAATACATATTAGAGGCTATAAAGTAGGGGAATGCATCCGTTCATAGAAGAACGTCATACAACATACATTCATACATAGTTTTAGGATTTAGATGTAATTTTTAGAGAGAGAGGTTCTCTCCTCTCTCTTAGGAGTAGGATTAGGATTTATCTTATTGGGATTATTTTTCCATCACAGGGTCAATGTTCTTTTTAGTTATTTTCTCTTTATTTGTTTATGAACTTTTCCATGTAAGAATTGAAATCTTTATTTAATATAATTTGAGGTATTTCAGACTCATGATTGCTTTCTTCTATATATTATATAAATAATTTAGATTTTTTCCTTTTGGCTTGGGTTGATTAATTGGTAACTCTTGAGTTGTCAAACTCATCGTGATTAATAATTGTTATCTTTGCTGATTGATTTAGATTCCTATAACTCTAGTCTTTCCTCAGGAGTTGACTAGGACTTTAAGTATTAAATTGATTTGTCCACTTGACTTACCTTCATAGTTAGAGGTAGACTTAGTGGGAGCAAAAATATAATTCTCATCACCATTGATAAGGATAACTAGAATAGGACTTCCAGTTTTCATATCTTGCCAAGAGTTTTCTTAGTTATTAATTTATTAATTCCTGCAATTTATTTCTCTCGTTCAAACCTTTTTAAAAACCAAAAATACTGTTTTCCTTAGCAAATAATAAATCATACTTCCCTGCAATTCCTTGAGAAGACGACCCGAGGTTTGAATACTTAGGTTTATAAATTTTATTGGGTTTGTTACTTGTGACAACCAAACGTTTGTACGAAAGGGTTTTCTGTTGGTTTAGAAGCTATACTTACAACGCGATTATATTTGTAAATTTCTTTACCGATAGAAAATCCGATCGTCACAAAGCTTGATCTCTTTGAGACCAAGCTCTGATACTAATTGAGGGTTTATCAGTGGCTAAGAGAAGGGAGGGTTGAATCTTAGCCCCTTTTTATTGTTTAGTAACTCTTGCTGTCCTTTAAAACACTTGAAGAGATATTTCCTATTTTTGTCTCATGCCTAGCCAAGAGACTTTTTTGTTTTGTTTCGTGACCAGCCAAGAGATATTTTTCAGTTTTGTCTCCTATGCAGCAGAATCAGAAATGGAGTAGAAGAGAGAGAAAATTATACCAAGATATATCCTGGTTCAGCTGCTAAGTGCAATGCAGCCTACATCCAGTTTCTATCACAACAGTGATAGAATTTCACTATAATCATCTTTGATTACAAACACCAATTCTCTCTAGGAACTACCCTTCCTATCTGGGACAAGTCTAGAATCTATTCCCAAAACTAAACTTGACTTGGTAACCCACCAAACTTTCAACTGCAAAGTGCTAACCCAATTTGCAAGGGGATTCCCACAGAATCATGATACACAACATAGATGTACAAAGGACCTCCAAGGACATCTATGATTTTTTCTTTTAATTTTGTGCACTTTGCCTTTTTCCGCTCTATGGCTTTTTCTTACAAACCTCACTATTTGCCTTTTTCCATGAAACTCAAGACAGACAAAATTAAATAGAAAATTACAAAATGAAAAATATTGAAGGAGAAGAACTTCTGCTAGCTTGAGTAGCTATCGGAATACTATGCTTTCCTCTTTTCCTTACTTCAAGCCCTGGCTGTTCTCCCTTATTTATAGAAGGGGAAGCCTCCAAGGTTGAAGCCCTTGAACCGAGCTAAACTTCTTCTTCTTCATGCAAAACCGGTTTGGTCAGAGAGAGAGAGGAGAGATAACCGAATGTAAAACCCAACATGCAATTACCTCTGTGTCTTCCCTTCACACCAAGCTTCACTAATCCGAGCCATCTATCTTGACTTGCACTCCAAGAGGGATTCTTAGCCCTTGATGTGTTCTTGATGCATGATAGCTCCTCCTGCTCTACTTTTGCTTCCTCCTTCACGTAGCCTCCTTAGCTACCTTCTGTGATGAGTGAACACAAAGCAGAGACGAGCCATGCTTCTGAGATCTTCTTCCTCTGACCGACATCATCTTCTTCCATTTCTGGTGTGGAGAGTATGAGCTTACTTCACCAAATCTTACCTCTTTTTGATGAAGATCTCAACCACAACATACTTTTTGTTTTCTTTTTCTTGCCACCATTACAATGGTCTTTAGCTTGCTTCTAACTTCTTCTTCATGCCTCTGATAGCTTGCAAAAGCTTTCATGCTTTCTCTGTGAAGTAACCGAATGCAAGAAGAGAGATGAGAGAGAAGAGAGAAAACTTTTAATGAATTTGAATAAAGAAATAAAAATGAATTAATTCACTTCCCTTTTTTTCTTTAGGTAGCGTGTAGCATTGATGATAACAATCAAATCAATTGCTAATTTCTCTCTCATGGTTCCCATGTGATTAATGATAATTGAATTAAATTTGGAATCCATCACATGAGAGAGAGATCCGTTGGAAGCAAGAAGCATTTGCTTTCTCTCTTTTCTTTATTTCAGACCAACAAGCTAGTGTCTAGCAAAAATTAATTTGGGCTAATAATAATAATTCAATCTGGCCCAACATTATAGTAATAATTCAGCCACTCATCGTATATTATTGTATCAAGGCTGATTGATTAACCAATTGAGCTTGTTTCCACAATATGCTGGCCCAACTAATTCAAGCATTGCTTTAGCCAAAATAATTAAAACATTTTGTTCCAGGGTTGAGTTTAGCAACTCATTAGGCTTGATTTTTCTTTTCGGCCTAACACAAATCTGCACAAACAAAATTATTAATTTAGCAATTGTAAATATGAAGATCTAATTAATAATTTTGCAATTAATTATGTTAATAATGTTTGATCATCATCAATTTAAATTATAGTTTTTCAAACTCATCACTTTCTATAAACCCTGTCACGACTCTAGAACCGGTGAAATAGAGGGTAGAAAGATTAGGGATGAGATTTGAGGGGTTGAGATAGCAAATTAAAGGGAGCGATTATGAAGTATGATATTACGAAATGATGATGATGGAGGAAAGAGTATGAAAATATAACTATGAATGCTGAGATTATGACATGATTGATGGTGATTATGAAATTGATGAATTATAATCTAAAGATCTAAATGGCATGTTCATTATATTATTTGAGACACGAGTTTCCTTGGGTAGATGTAGTGGCTTTCCACCACTTGTTCCAGTTTGAGACTCGATACTATGTTAACCCTCCGTCGCAAGATGTGACCGGGTACTTGAACTCCCTGGATTCCCCTAATGAGATGATAAATGAATGATTATATATATATATATATATATATATATATATATATATATGCATAGACTCTTAGGGATATGCACACGCAGAAATTGTCTAGGGTTTGTGATATATTGGATTTATGCCGATCTAAAATTTTACAAAATAGAATTACGTTGTAAGTATAGTCTAGACCGATAAAAAACCCTCAATCAAAGTTTAAATATAGAATTATCACAATTCAAATCAAATAACTGAGAGTACTTAACCCCCCGGGTCGTCTCCCTAGGAATTGCAATTAAGTGTTCAATTATTGGCTTTGAAGGTGTTGCAGTTGAGGTAGCAATTGGCAAGAAGATTAAAAAGGCAAGAAAGTAATCAAGCATGCAAGGGTATTAAAACTCAAAGCAAGCAAATAAAAAAATAAAATTCAAGTGGCAAAAAAGAACTCATGGCAAGGATTGGGAATTAAGGATTCCTATCATAATCATAGACCACAAACATGGTATATGCGAAGAATAAATCCCAATTAGTCAATCCTAATATCGAGGATAAGTCAAAAGGGCATAATTGATCTCAATCCACAAATCCTAATCAACTCACTAATTAGCTTAGTGAAAGACTAGCGTTAGTAGAAACCAAACCAACTAACAATCCTAACACAATATCGAAAGGACATCTATGATCCAAGGTCACCTAATTATCCAATTCCAAGCCAAGAGTGTGAAAAACTGCACAAAGCTTAAAGAGACATTTTCTCAAACACCTAGCATGCATAAAAGGGAAATCATGATAAATTGTAATAGAAATTTAAATCTACACTACCAATTGCATGAGGATAACAATCAAAACTCAACAAGCATCCTAGAAATATAAAATATCAAGATGACATTAATAGAATCAAAATTGACATAAGTAGGTAGAGCTAAGAGTATCAAAATTGAGAAAATAACAAAAGAAACTAAGAGAAGTAAAGCAATTAAATGAGGAAAAATAGATGAAACTAAATTAAAAAAAGATCAAAATCTAAATCTATAGAAGAAATTAAACTAAAACTCTAAATTCTAGAGAGAGAAGAGAGACTCCTCTCTCTAGAATCCTAACCTAAAAACATGCTAAAAATCCTAAGAATGATGTATGTGTGTATTGGTATGTTGTCCCCTTGAATAGCCTTCCAATTCAGCTTCAGGTCTCTCAAAATTGGGCCTAGAGGCCCCGAAAATTGCGAGACACGTGACTTTTTAATGAAGTCATGTGGTGGGACTTATGCGTATGCACAAGAGGTTGTGACTTGAATGTGTGCTTCTCCATTGTTTTCTTTATGTGTTCTCCCTTTTTGCCTGATTTCTTCCACTTTTAGCAAACCATTCTTGCCTAATTGACCTAAAAATACATAACAGAACATATCACGGCATTGAATGAAATAAAAGTGGAATAAAATTGCTCAATTTAGGCATAAAAAAGCATGTTTTCACATTTAGGTGAAATTTAGAGAGAAAACACAAAAGTATGCTATTTAAGTGAATCAGTGTAGGTTTTTGTGATGAAATTTGTCCAATTCAAGCCAAAATTTACCGTCAAATATGGACTCATCAGTTCACTACCAACATGATAGATTTGGTTGAATAACTGACAGATGAGACTTATTGGCCATAGGGTAGACATGCATCATATGCGCTTTTATGTTTTGTTTGAGTTTGCATTTGATTTGGCTTGCCTATATGCTTAATTGTAATTAGCTGCTACTTGATTTAACTAATGTATCTGCTTTCCATATTTGTGTTTTCTTTGTCTGTCTTGCTTGAATTTGTTTTTGAGAGATCCCTCAAGCAGGTAGAGGAGACGCTGAAGGTAATTCTACTTGGTGATTTGGAGGTTTGCAGAGAAAGGAAAACGAAGAGTTAGATTAGAAATCCTTAGATATAGTCACCATATTTCTAGTTTAATAAAAACTTTAGGATTTGATATGGGTTATTGGAGTTTGGAATGCCTCTTGCTTTTCGGAATATTATTTATTATCTATATTGGGCACCTTTACCGTACTGAGAACTCCCGGTTCTTATTCCATACATATTCTATTGTTATTCAGATGCAGGACGTGAAGCACCTCGCTGAGCATGCTGGAGACTCACTTGATGCGAAGATTTATGTGTTGGGGCCTTTTTACTGTATATCTAGTTTACATATATGTATATATGTTCTCCACTTTGTATAAATTTGTATTTTGTACCTCCTAGAGGTTGACTTAGAGAATCAGAATTTATATTTTGTCTTTTAGTAAACTTTTGGGTTGTATATATGTATATATACTCTGGCTAGCCTTTGCTTCGCAGGTCAACTCTGGAACTTGTTATATGTCTCTTATTGGAACTCCATATTTGATGTAAATTATGCTTTTGGTGCACTGTTATCTATCCCTTTTGCACTTAATCATTTCGAGTGTGATGCGACTTTCGAGTTTTTTTTGCTCAACTTTTCTTCTAAGCTCAAGTTAAACTTCTTTTCATATATGTCTATGTACACATTTTTACTTTTACAGGTTATAATACCTCACCACCTCTGATTTATGAACTTAAGTGTAAAGTTCTACGTGGTAGGGTGTTACAACAGTCAGCAAAGCAAAGGAATTCCATTTCAGTATTTTACAACACTTTCTTCCCCTTATATTTATATTTAATAGGTAAGAAGTTTCCAAATAATGTTTCTGGACACACAACTACCTTAAATCTAGCAAATTCAAACAAAGTAGAATAACTTCCCCAAATAATAAGCACTTAAGGTATAACCTTTTAAACAATTAGCATAAAACTGTGAAAGACCAACATGAAGGAAATATTAGAAAAAATAATGAACTAATTGAGACTAACACAAAGCGCATGTATATAAAGAGAGACAGAGGAATATTAGCTAATAAGTTATCACTTTTTAACACAGGTTTAGATGATGTATTGAATTGACATAAAAAGATGACATTCAATGTTACATTTACCTTTGAAGTTTTAATAGTAATTTAATGCATCACAGTTGCATACAATAGAATGAGTGGATGATTTTAAATCGTATATAATATGTAATAGACCTTTATTGTTGATTTTAAATCAATCTAATGTATGTTTTTAGTATATCTAAATTGTAATTTTTTGTTCAGTGACAGAAATGAAAAAGAAAAGAAATATGCTTTTTTTCAATTTCTTTACTTTTAAAGTTAGTAGGGCTCCCACTAATCAAACGATATAGAGATCTTTTAACTACAGAAACTTTCACATAATAGTTTGTCTTCTTATCGAGCATTGGCCAAATGTCAACAATAAGGAAGGATCATAGTATCATACTCACGCATGATCTAAACATAAAAGTCATAAAAATTTATTTACATCAAAATGTAACAGTTTGCAAATAAGACAAAGAAATATTTTAATTTTATGGGAAAAAATTTAAAAAAAAAGGAAAAAACAATAAAAAACTGGTCTTACAAACAACTATAAATTAGATATTTGTTCATGATAAAAAATGACAAATACAAAAATATTTGAGCTTTAAACTTTGTTATATGTTTAAATCCAAGTGCATCCGTAACCCTTGATTCAAGGATCATTGGCAGTTGAACATGAAATCTATGTCTCAATTGCTGATCCATTCTTATTTTGTTCTTCTAATTCCATCATCATTTACAACAAATCTCACATCTTTCCAAACAACAAATAATGTTAAAAAGACATATACAAATGCTTTTTTAATGCCACATGCCCGTGTTTCAAATTGAATTTGAGCACTTATGTCCTAAATATTACTATTTCAACACATACTTTTATTAATCCTAATTTGTGATTAAAAAATTATAATTTGTGATTAAAAATACATGAGCAACTTTGATCTTATGAAGAACAGCCCCTCTTTTAATTCTACAATTGGTTTCGTCACTCATTAAAAATTTAAGAACAAAACAAAAACAAAAAACTTACTAAATAAATAAGAAGAAAAATGTAAGAATATAAAAGGTTAAACTGTTAAAGAGTATTGAAGATAAAATAATAATAAAAGAAACATCTTTTGCTTCCCATAAGTTGGCACTTTATAGCAAGGTGGAATTAACCTAGCATATCTGTAACAATTGCACCGAACATTTGTATAAGCCATCCAGTATCCTCTTATGCTCTCCCCATTAATCCATATCTGACCTTTCCCCATGCTTCCCATTTCTGAAGCCAATGGTTCATTTCCATCCGGTGCATCAGAATAAACATGAAGTGTTCATTTATCATGGCATTAATAAGCTTATATATAGTTGTTAAAATTCAAATTCCTAATCCACATTAAAAGAAACTATTGTTATCTTGTGCCATTTCAATTAGCTAGAGAATATATATGATGAAGTATTTTTATGAAATCAAGTTCTAGTGGGTTCAGTTTGAAAATTTATACACCCTATATAAACAATTACTACTATATATATTGTAAGAACCAAAATCTAATTAATCGCTTATATAAAATAAAAATAATAATTTAATTACCCAAAATAGGTTCAAAAATTTAGAAATATTAATTAAAAAATTTAGAAGTGTGATTTGGGTCTAGTAGATTTTTCCGAGTGAAAAAAATGTAATTTTCTGTGAAAAATTGCATAAAAATGCGTATTGGTAAAATAGCCGACAGTATGGTGTGCAAAATTAGAACTCGCATAACTTGTCAAATTGAGCAAGCAATAGTTATCTTGTTGGGCTTAATCAGGTGAATAGAAAAGAGAGTTGTTGATGTAAGAGTATAAAACAAAATAATAATGAAAACAATACTGAATTAGTATAGAAATGAAGATGGAGAATCAGATAAGGCCTCGAAGATGCTTATCCTTTCGGATTGATACTTCTTACTATCTACTTTAACAACGAATGATTCATTCAATAGCAAGGCTGTAAGTGATTAAAGCCAGGGTCAGTGATTTTTAATCTCCTCTTATCCACATCAAAAGCCAGGGTCAGTGGTCATTCAATCTGAACGAAGGTGAAGCTCACGCAAATCAATCTTTGATGATCCTACTCAAAATGCCATAGACAAGGTTAGATCTTCCTGATCGGAGAATGATGCTCTATGATTCTAGCCTTAGCACCACAAAAACCTCAATTACCCATGACTAACGAGATTCTATGTCATTTATTCCAATTATCCCATATAACTTGTTGGAATTTGTGATGCATTCTCAAGCTGTAGCTCAATACTATCCTGTCATGGATTCGCAAGAACTCATGTAGAACAAGGGATTATACTTCCGTTCCACCCGAGATTTATAAGGATGAAGAATGACAATGCATCATAGAATAAAATCAAACATATATTAAAGTAGAAAAGCAATGATATTAATCCATGGGGATGAGCAGAGCTCCTATCCTTAACTTAGGAAGTTTAGCTGCTCATACTTTACAGAAATAATGTATGATATGTTCAAAGATGTTGATGATGGTGCTGAAGAAGATCCTAAACATGGGTGATCTTCTCCTATATGTACTAATCTAATAATTAAAAATTACAAAATGAGATAAACTAAGCTAAAGGTGCGAAAATCTACTTCTGGGCCCACTTGATGATTGTTTGGGCTGAGCTTGGCGTCCAACTTAGATGAGTGGGCATTGAATGCCCACTAGGGGATGTGCATGCTTCCTTGTGCTCCCTTGGTGGCATTGAATGCCAGTTTTGGGCATTCAACGCTAGCCTCGATCCTTCTTGGGCGTTGAACGCTAGAAAGGGGATAAGTTGGGTGTTCAATGCCCGTTTTGGGCGGTCCTCTCCAAGAAAAAGTATAGACTATTAAATATTGCTGGAAAGCCCTGGAAGTTAGCTTTCCAAAACCATTGCGAGTGCGTTAATTGGACCTCTGTAGCTCAAGATATATTCGTTAGAGTGCACAAAGATCAGGATTTGGCAGCATCTGCTATCCTTTCTTTAGCTCTGAATCAGAATTTGCCAAAACTTGCCAATTTCACCCAAAAATCACCTGAAATCATAAGAAACACAATACTCAAAGTAGCATCCAAAAGGTAAAATTTTCACTAAAACCTACTAAAACTTAATAAAATACAACTATAAACACTCTAAAAATGCTATGAAAAAAGGGTATAAGATGCTCCGTCATCATAACACCAAACTTAAACTGTTGCTTGTCCTCAAGCAACCAAAAACAAGATAGGATGATTGGATGGGAAAAATACAATAGGTCTCAGAGTTGTCAATGAAGCTCAGTTCCAAATATTGAATGGGACTATTAGCTCTTTACTTTTGAACAATTTTGGCATCTCACTTTTCTTTGAAGCTTATAAATATTGACATCTCTTGGAACTAGAATTCGGATGATATTACTGATTCTCTTCTTTTAGCTTTTCTTGATTCTTGAACATAGCTTCTTTTGGTGCTTTTCACCTTTTTTAGCCTAGCCGTGACTCTAAGGATTTTGTTTTCATGTATTACCACCGGGTACATAAACGCCACAGACACTTAACTAGGGGAACCCTTTGGTTCAAATTTAGCTTTGCTTAAATTTCTAGACAGTGGTGCCCAGAGTTCTTAAGCATACTCTTTAGGTTTGGATCACGACTTTAACTGTTCAGTCTCAAGCTTTTTACTTGAGACCTTCACACCACAAGCATATAGTTAGGGATAGCAACTCATGTAAGCTTTTTAGGCCAATTTTGACCCTCCTAACCATTGATGCTCAAAGCCTTGGACCTTTTTCTTTTGATTTTTCTTTTTTTTTTCTTTCGCTTCTTTTTCTAGCTTCAAGAATTAATATTTTGGATTTTTTAGAGAACCAATAATGCTTCTCTAAATTCACTGTTCTTTCAAGAGTCAACATATTCAACTCCAATATCAAATATGCACAATTAATTCATACATTCAAAAAATAAATGCAAGGCCACCACATCTAATTAATTGAAATAGCTCATGATATACTCGAAACTTATGTATCTCACTATTTCTTTTTCAAATAAATTTTTCTTTTTAAGCTTGGTGAGGGATACATAGGATATCTTATAACCAAAACAAAAGAAAAGTAAATGAAACTAGAAAATAACAACATACTACTTGTGATCATTCATTAGAATACAAAACAGGAAATAAGATAAAGGAAGGGATAATAAAACTTAACCACCTCAGTTACCGCGGCCACTAATCTTCTAGAAGATGATTCATCTTCCTTTGGTGCTATTGATGATAACATAAACCCAGAGCTTGCTCTGCGTTTCTCTGCAACACCAAACTTAAAAAGTTTACTTTACCCCAAGAAAGGAAAACTTGGTCCTCTTTGTTCTGTTATGGGCGTTGAATGCCCAGGCTTTTTTCTCCCTTATGGCATTGAACACCAGAGAGGGGCATACTCTAAGGTGTTCTGTTCTCCTTGCCATTCGTTCTTGTTTCTATTCTAAGCATTGTGCATGATCACAAACATTAGAAAAGCTAGAAAAACTATGAAATTCAATGATAAATAAAAATTTACTAAAAGAAATTCAAACTTAAAGAAAATTGAAATCAAAATTAAACTTAGAGGAAACTTAGAGTTGGGTTGCCTCCCAACCAGCGCTTCTTTACCGTCATTAGCATGACATCACTATGTCATGTTAGCAGCAGTGTAGAGCTTTCTTGCTCAATGGAATTTCCTAGGTAGTGCTTGACTCTCTGTCCATTAACAATAAATCTTTTGTAAGAGTGTCTATTTTGGAGCTCTCTATGATCATAAGGTGACACGTCAGTTATCACAAAAGGTACTGTCCATCGCGACTTGAGCTTCCCAGAAAAGATTTTAAGTCTGGAATCGAAGAGTAAAACCTTCTGGCCAGGCTCAAAGACTCTGAAAGATATCTTCTTATCATGCCATTTATTGGCTCTTTCCTTGTTGATTTTAGCATTCTCAAATGCACAATGTCAAAATTTATCCAACTCGTTCAACTGGAGCAACCTTTTTTCTCCCGAGCTTTGGCATCAAAATTGAAGAACC
Organism: Arachis stenosperma; assembly: GCF_014773155.1. NCBI lineage: Eukaryota > Viridiplantae > Streptophyta > Magnoliopsida > Fabales > Fabaceae > Arachis > Arachis stenosperma. Next base: position 87,541,155 of record NC_080380.1, read on the forward strand.
TGGTTTCCCAATAAGCTCTGTGCTCCAATTCCATAAGGAGATGGCACGCCTTACCATAGACCAGCTGAAAAGGTGTCATTCCGATTGGGGTTTTGAATGCAGTAGTCCAATATTTCCAAAGAGCAACATCAAGCTTCCTGGTCCAATCCTTCCTAGAGGTATTTACTATTCTCTCTAGGATTCTTTTGAGTTCCCTATTGGAAACCTCAGCTTGTCCATTTGTCTGCGGATGGTAGGGAGTTGCCACCTTGTGGCGAACACCATAACGGTACAGAATGGACTCAAGTTGTTTGTTACAGAAGGGACTAACTCCATCACAAATCAGTGTTCTTGGGACACCGAATCTGCTGAAGATGTATTTCTGGAGGAATTTTATCACTACTCGGGTATCGTTAGTGAGTGATGCGACTGCCTCAACCCATTTAGACATATAGTCCACTGCCACAAGGATGTATATGTTTGAATATGAGGGTGGGAAATGTTCCATAAAGTCTATGTCCCATACATCAAATAGCTCAATTTCCAAGATCCCTTGTTGTGGCATCTCGTGATTATGAGGAAGATTTCTAGCATGTTGAAAACTGTCACAGTTGCGGACAAACTCATGGGAGTCCTTAAAGAGCGTTGGCTAGTAGAAGCCGCTCTGAAGAACCTTGGTGGCTGTTCGCTCACCTTCAAAATGACCTCTACACTCTGATCCATGACAGTGCCAAAGGATCTGCTGTGTTTCTTCCTTGGACATACAATGGTGGATTATACCGTCTAAGCATCTTTTGAAAAGATATGGTTCATCCCACAACTAGTACTTAGCATCATGTATGAGTTTTTGAACTTCCTGCTTACTGTATTCCTTGGGGATGAACCTTATATCCTTGTAATTTGCAATGTCGGCAAACCAAGGTATTTTGTTTATTCCAAAGAGTTACTCATCAGGGAAGGTCTCGGATACCTCAGTAGTGGAGGAGATGTCCCTGCTGCAGGTTCAATCCTGGACAAATGGTCAGCCACCAGATTTTTTTTATCTTTTTCTGTCCCTAAACTCTATGTCAAATTCTTAAAGGAGCAATACACATCTTATCAATATTGGTTTAGAATCCCACTTGGCTAGAAGGTATATGAGAGCAGCATGGTCAGTATAGACAATAACCTTAGAGCCAATTAAACGAGATCTGAACTTGTCAATGGCATAGACCACTGCAAGAAATTCCTTCACTGTGGTGGTATAGTTCTTTTACGTGTCATTTAGAATGTGACTGGCATAATAAATGACGTGCATGAGCTTATCATGTCTCTGTCCCAGAACTGCGCCAATGGCTTAATCGCCAGCATCGCACATCAGTTCGAATGGAAGGTCCCAGTTAGGTGCAAAGGTGACATGTGCAGAGATAAGCTTTGCCTTTAGAGTTTCAAAAGAGTTTCAAAGGAGTGTCTGTGGCTAAGAGATTTCACAGGGGTTTTGCAATTTTAGAGAAATCTTTTATAAATCTCTTGTAGAATCTTGCATGTCCTAAGAAACTTCTAATTGCTTTAACATTATTAGGTGGTGGTAATCATTCAACTACTTCCACCTTAGCCAGATCGACCTCTATCCCCTTGTTTGAAATCCGAAGCCCAAGAACAATTCCTTCCGTCTCCATGAAGTGGCATTTTTTCCAGTTTAAAACCAGATTTTTGTCTTGGCATTGATTCAGAACTAGCACGAGATGGTTAAGACAGGAATCAAAAGAGTTGCCAAAGACCGAGAAGTCATCCATGAACACTTCAAGGAATTTCTCAACCATATCTGAGAAAATTGAGAGCATACACCTTTGAAATATTGCAGGTGCATTGCAGAGGTGAAATGGCATCCTTCTGTAAGCAAACACTCCGTATGGGCATGTGAATGTTGTCTTTTCTTGGTCCTGAGGATCTACTGTAATTTAATTGTAACTTGAGTAGCCATCTAGGAAGCAGTAGTATGTATGCCCAGCCAGTCGCTCCAGCATCTGGTCTATGAATGATAAAGGGAAATGATCCTTTCTTGTGGCATTGTTGAGTCTCCTATAATCAATACACATACGCCATCCTGTAACTGTTCTTGTAGGAATCAGTTCATTCTTCTCATTATGGATCACTGTCATTCCTTCTTTCTTGGGTACAACTTGGACAGTGCTTACCCAGGGACTATCTGAAATGGGATAGATAATCCCAACATCCCACAGATTTGTGACTTCATTTTGAACTACTTCCTTCATAGCGAGATTCATTCGCCTCTGTGGTTGCACTTCTAGTTTAGCATCTTCTTCGAGCCTGATCTTGTGTATACACTGAGTTGGGCTAATTCCCTTTAAGTCACTTATCATCCATCCAAGAGTTATTTTGTGGGTCTTTAGGACCTGAATCAGTGCTTTTTCTTCCTGTGGTTCTAGAGTAGAACTTATGATCATAGGGTAAGTGTCACCATCTCCTAGAAACACATATTTCAAGGATAAAGGCAATGGCTTGAGATCGAGTTTGGGGGGCTCATCTTCCACTATAGGAGCTTTTAATGTCTCCTTTTATTCTGCTAGTGCCTCTATGTTAGGCTTGGCATCTTCAAGGATGTCCTCCAACTCCTCTTCGAGTTTTTTAGTTGCATGTACCTCTTCCACTAGGGAATCGATGACATCAATCCTCAGGCATTCCTCTAGGGTGTTATGGTGTTGCATGGCCTGGACAGCATTCAGTATGAACTCATCCTTATCAACTCTCAAGGTCACTTTCCCTTTTTGCATGTCAATGAGGGTCCTTCGCGTAGCTAAAAAGGTTCTCCCTAAAATGATGGATGCATTCTTATGTTCTTCCAAGTCCAATTCCACGAAGTCTATAGGAAATACAAAGGGTCTAACCTTTACAATCATGTCTTCAACCACTCCCAATGGAAACATGATGGAGCCTGATGACTTACATCATCTACTCTTTTTCTTGCATAAAAAGGACCATAAAAGAGGCATAATCTCATTTGATCATTGCAATTCATGCCTTAATTGATGAATATCATAGTACATTGCTTTGAAATGAGTTTGTGCTGGATTTCAGGTGGAGAAGACATCAAAAATGGGAAAGAAAACAATAAAACAAGTGGTGGGTGTGAAGCAGGCGTGCCACTTGGAACAAATGCCAGAAGATGGGCGTGGCACACTGGTACAACATTCCAGAGAGCAAAAATGAAGTCCATCAAAGGGGCGTGGCATGCCAATTCATTACTAGAAGAACCATCACTATAGTGTGCCACTTCGTGTCGAAGGCATGGCACGCCAGCCCCAGAGTTCACTTGGGCGTGCCACTTGAGGATCAAGGCGTGGCACGCCAAGCCTATAAGACCCACAATTGAATGGGCGTGCCACTTAAGTAACAAGGCGTGGCACGCCAGTGAACAAGGAGACAATGCAAAAGTTGGGCATGTCACTTGGTATCGAAGGCGTGGCACGCCAGCGCAGGAAGTCCCACTAAGGCGTGCAACTTGAGTGATGAGGCGTGGCACGCTAGCACCTAAGGAGGCCAAATAAAGCTGGGCGTGCCACTTGGTATCGAAGGCGTGGCACGCCAGCTCAATCATCCCACTTTGGCGTGCCACTTGAACATCCAGGCATGGCACGCCAACCTCTGGGACCATGGCAAATGAAGGGCGTGACGTGCCAGTCTCATGCCGTGGCACACTGGTAGTGTTTTCTAGAGGAGGAATTAAAGGGCCAGTGATCTCAGGCGTGCCACTTGGGAGATGAGGCGTGGCACGGCAGCAAGAAGATAATGTAAATGAAGGGTGTGACACGCCAGTCTCATGGCGTGGCACGCTGGTAATATTTTCCAGAGAGGAAGAAGAGGAGCCAGTGAACTCAGGCGTGCCACTTGGATGACGAGGCGTGGCACGCCAGTAAGAGGGTGAAGCTTTAAGAGGGGCGTGGCACGCCAGAACCTGGGCGTGTGATGACTGCGCATCATGTACCCTTTTTGTTATCTAAAAGGGCCATAAAAAGAGCATCATTTCATTGAATTAATACAATTTCATGAACCAAATGATATATATTATGGTACATTGCTTTGGAATGAGTTTGTGCTGAATTTCAGGTGAAAAGAGCAATAAAAAGGAGGAAAAACACAATGGGCGTGCCACTTGGAATCTGGGCGTGGCACGCCAAGCTTTGAAGCCAATTCTCATCAATGGGCGTGCCACTTGGAGCTCTAGGCATGGCACGCCAGGCCAACATTCCTGCAAGGGAGATTGAAGTATTCAACATGGGCGTGCTACTTGATGTCGAAGGCGTGGCACGCCAACCTCAATTGTGACTTGGGCGTGCCACTTGGGTTCTAGGCGTGGCACGCCAAGCTTGAAAGAATGAAGTTCCAACATGGGCATGCCACTTGGTGATATGGATGTGGCACGCCAGGCTTAAGTTCTAGAGGAGTAATTTTGAGCCCCCACTATGGGCGAGGCACGCCAAGCATTGACGTGGCACGCCAAGCATTGGCGTGGCACGCCAGGGCATATGCTAGCCTGACCTCCTCTCATTCAAATAAAGATATCTTGAGCTACACAAATCCAAATGAAATGGTTTCAGTGCCATTAGAAAGTAGACATCCAGAGCGTTCCAACCATATATAACACTTTATGATGGACACTGTAATTGAGGAAGATATTGACCCCGAAAACACATGGAGCAAAACACGTCACTGCAGAGTTATCAGCCTGACCTCTTCATCTTCAAAGGAACATAACTTGCGTTGTAGAGGTCCAAATTAGGTGATCTTGGTGGCGTTGGAAAGCGAACATCAAGAGATTTTCAACAATATATAACACTTTATAGTGGACATTCATTTTGAGGCCCAATTAACTCCATAGTTTCAACGTCGCAAAGTGGGTCATACTCCAAAGGCAAAATCAAGTGGGAGTGGCACTTGGAACCACATGCCAACTTCTCCCTGCAGCCTCTAACTTTCAACCAAGCCCACTCTAACTCTCATTCAAGACACACTCATCAATCAATCAAGGCCACAAGAAGCATCTAGATTCATTTCATTGTAATTTGCTTTTAATTTCATTTAATTAAGTTTGTAATTTAGGAGAGCCAATTTAAAGGCCTTAGTTTCATAGAATTAGGTATCCTGGATTGGGGGAAGACTCTCTCCGTTCACCATCAATTTCTCCTCTTTTCTTTCTTACTTTTGTAAATATCTTTTAGTTATGAATCACTAATTCTTTCCATTGGGAAAGAGAGCTCTATTGTGTTTTAATGGATTGATTGTTTTTATTCTTCTTCTTCTATTCATCTCTCTTTGATTTACTAGAAAGAATTTTGTTCTTCATTCTAGCATTCAATTATCTTGGAAAAGAGATTGAATGTATTTGGGTTTATGGGAACCTTGGAAGAGGAAACATAAAACCATGCTTAAAATTCTTTCTCACACTTGAGTAGAATCTGGGTTTTGGTGTTTGGATATGGTGACATATAATCCTCCCTTTACTTGGACCTATGATGATGTGTGGTATAATCAGGGACCATTCTTCATCTCTTCTCATGAGCAATTAGACTAAGAAATTGGCTATTGATCAAGATTTGAGAGATTGAGTCACCAAGGAATTGGGGCTCAATAAATCATGATTGCCAAGAGGTCAATGAGTTGCATGATTGAAGATGAGATGAAATCAATTAATCCGGAGAATGCAACATCTCTTGATCCCAATGTTTATTTTATCTTTCTTTGTTTTATTTACTTTATGGTTATTTACATTTTCTGTACTTTACATTTCCAGCACTTTACTTTCTTTTACTTTACTTTCCTTGCCATTTACTTTCTTGTACTTTATTGCTTTCCTTATTTTTATGTCATTTATATTTCCTTGTTGCTTATCATCCAATTGTGCTTGTCTAAATAGGCTAATTAATCGACTATTGCTTACTTAATCCAATTAATCTCTGTGGATACGGTCCCACTCCATTGTGGGTTATTACTTGACGACAAATTTGGTGCGCTTGCCAAAGAACGGATTCATTATATACGTGGGTAGTGAATTCCGGCCGATCAAGTTTTATGGCGCCGTTGCCGGGGATTAATTTTGATTAACAAACTACCGGTTGGTTGATTACCTAGATTAGACATTTTTTTCTTTATTTTTTTCTTTTTGTCATTTAATTTCTTCTAATTTTCTCTTGCTACTAAGGTGTTTGTGTTATTGCCTCACTAAGAACTCCTTATCTCTGATATAAGGAATTTTAATTTTTCTTGTTGTTTGTGTTTTACAAAATTTAAATGGAGTTTACCTCACATTTTAATCAATCATATCATATGGGATATTGCCCACCACCACAAAATAATTCAAGTCATTATCATAATAGTGGCTGGGAATATTACTAAGGAATGAGACAAAATGAGCAATTGAATTTCATGAGAAACTTTCCACCACCACAAAATGATTCACGTTATTATACTCATGGTGGGTGGGAGTATCAAGAACATGAAATGGGGTACTTCCCAGGGCCACAAAATTGTCCATATTTTGATGAGTGTAATTAATACTCGTGTTGTGGCTGGGAAGATCAAAATCAAAGAGGATTTACTCATTCATACCCGATTCATCAAGAGACATCACATTTTAATTATCCAACCTCACCTCCTAGTTTTACATGTCTGAATTCTTCATCACTTGAGGACAATCTTGCAAAATTAGAAGCCACAATGGCACATTTAGCACAATTGCATGCTGAAAATCCAATCACTTTCTCTCCTTGGCTATGGGAAGAGAACAATACCACAAGAGGAGGAGTGCTAAGCAAAGAGGATGAAGATCAAATGGTGGGTGAAAATGAGGAAGTGAAAAAATAAGAAAAAAAAGCCCCTGTACCAAGAAAAATTCCAATGAAGAAGGAGAAGGTTGTGAGAGTATATAAGCCTAGGGCTCCATACCCACAGAGGCTACTGAAAGTTACAAATGAACATGCAAACTTACTCCCAAAGGAAGCAATACAAAATCATACGGAAGAAAGGGAGGAAGCCAATCAAGGGAGTCCACACTCCAATGAAATAGAGAGTTGCATAAAGGGTGAGTTCATTGAACCACCACTTCAAGAAGCTCTTGATGAAGAAGAAACTCCAACCATCTCACAACACCCAAGTTCTAAAAACGAAGAAGTGAAGGCAATCAACAAAAGCACTAAAGATAGGATGGTGGCCAAGAAAAGAAGGATAATATCCATAAAGACAAGGTCAACTAAAAGCCATCCCACCCCTAGCCCAACAAGCAAGTTCACTCAAGCTAACAACAAAAGAAAGCTTGCTAGAAGGCACTCAAAATAGGGGACATCAACTGGCTCATCTTTCCTCTTGAGGTCATTCCTCTTAACAAACTGGAAGAAGAGGAAGAAAGTTGAGAACAACATGTCAAGCTAATGACACTAAAAGAGCGCTTGTTGGGAGGCAACCCAACTGTAGGTAATATTTCCTTTCATTGTTTTGTTTATTTTCAATAATTTGGCATATGATTGCATTCTATGTTTGGTGTTGCCATGCAACAAATTTGATTTTCATTCTTCACTAAGTACTTGCATCATTCTAAAATGAAAGTGTCACACTAAGTTTGGTGTTGCCACTCATGCTATGTACCATGCACACCACTTATTAATGCAATCATATTGCCTCTGTTTCTTTCTTGTGCCTTTATTGTGATTCTTAATTTTGCTTGCTTAAACACATGTACTACTAACACTCTATTGTTTAAGACATTCATGAACTATCATAAACTCCATCACCACTGTTTTATTTGTTGCTTGAGGACAAGCAATCATTCTAAGTTTGGTGTGGGAAGGGGAAGAATAGGAGGAAAGTGACAACAACAATGAAGATGAACTACAAGGTAGTAAAGTTTTTTTCCTCTTATTTGTTTCCAGTGCATTTAAATTGCATGATTGCCTTTTATTTCCTTTGTATACATGTGTGTTGTGAATAAGCATAGCTTGATTGTTAAATTGTAACATGTGCTATGACATTATGACTACCATCTTGAGTTTTGTGAGTTCAAAAGCAATTTAGTTTCATGATCATAAACAAACAAGGTAATTAAAGAAGAAGTTAGCACAAGCTTATAAGTATTGGGAAGCTAGCATGACCATTGTTGCTCAATTGCATTTGAATTTGTTTGATTGAAGTTTTCATTTATGACATTTTATGAAATTTTTGAAATCATGAAAACCTTGAAGAAGCAAAATACAAATATGGTAAGAAAAGAAAAGGGAAAGAATGAGAAAGCTGAAGGCTCTGAGTACCAATGACAATTTATTTGTTAAGTACTTGTGGTGTTTATGTATCAAGGAAAAAGCTTGAAAACAAAACACTTAGAGTCAAGGCTAGGCTCAAGTGCAAAAGCACTCCCTCAAAGCTCAAGGCTTTGAGCATTAATGATTAGAGAGTAAAGAAAAGAAACACATGAGCTTAAAGAGTCCTCTAATTAAATGCTTGTGGTGCTTATGTATCAAGTGGTAATACTTGAAAACAACGCATTTAGAGTCGTAGCTTTCAAAACATGGTGCTAAGCACCCAAAAAGTTAAGCTAAGAGAAGAATGAAAGGCTTGTTTCAAGGAAGGAACATAAAGAAAAAGTTTTCATAAAATGAGCTAGATAGAAACATCAATCATTTGAATTTCTTTTGTGATTGTAGCATGCATAAGAAACTAGCTAACCTTGAACATAAATATTGCTACTCTTCTCACCTTGGTTTGTCAAAATCTATTGCATGATTCCTTATTTGCTTGAGGACAAGCAAAGTTTAAGTTTGGTGTTGTGATGACTGCGCATCATGTACCCTTTTTCTTATCTAAAAAGGCCATAAAAAGAGCATAATCTCATTGAATCAATGCAATTTCATGAACCAGATGATATATATTATGGTACATTACTTTGAAATGAGTTTGTGCTGAATTTCAGGTGAAAAAAGCAATAAAAAGGACGAAAAACACAATGGGCGTGCCACTTGGAATCTGGGCGTGGCACGCCAAGCTTTGAAGCCAATTCTCATCAATGGGCGTGCCACTTGGAGCTCTAGGTTTGGCACGCCAGGCCAACATTCCAACAAGGGAGATTGAAGTGTTCAACATGGGCGTGCCACTTGATGTTGAAGGCGTGGAACGCCAGCCTCAATTGTGACTTAGGCGTGCCACTTGGGTTCTAGGCGTGGCATGCCAAGCTTGAAAGAATTAAGTTCCAACTTGGGCATGCCTCTTGGTGATATGGGCGTGGAACGCCAGGCTTAAGTTCCAGAGGAGTAATTTTGAGCCCCACTATGGGCGTGGCACGCCAAGCATTGGCGTGGCACGCCGGGACATATGCCAGCCTGGTCTCCTCTAATTCAAATAAAGATATCTTGAGCTACACAATTCAAAAGAAATGATTTCAATGCCATTAGAAAGTAATCATTTAGAGCTTTCCAACCATATATAACACTTTATGATGGACACTGGAATTGAGGAAGATATTGTCCCCGAAAACACAGGGAGCAAAACACGTCACTATAGAGTTACCAGCCTGACCTCTTCATCTTCAAAGGAACATAACTTGAGTTGTATAGGTCCAAATGAGGTGATCTTGGTGGCATTGGAAAGCTGACATCAAGAGATTTCCAACAATATACACTTTATAGTGGACATTCATTTTGAGGCCCAATCAATTCCATACTTTCACCGTTGCAAAGGGCAACATCAAGTGGGAGTGGCACTTGGAACCACATGCCAACTTCTCCCTGCAGCCTCCAACCTTCAACCAAGCCCACTCCAACACTCATTCAAGCCACACTCATCAATCAATCAAGGCCACAAGAAGCATCTAGAATAGTTTATTTTCATTTCATTATAATTTGCTTTTAATTTTATTTAAGTTTGTAATTTAGGAGAGCCTATTTAAAGGCCCTGGTTTCGTAGAATTAGGTATGCTGGATTGGGGGAAGTCTTCGGACCCTCTCTGTTCACCATCAGCTTCCTTTCTTTTCTTTCTTACTATTGTAAAAATCTTTTAGTTTTGAATCACTAACTCTTTCAATTGGGAAAGAGAGCTCTATTATTTTTCAATGTATTGATTATTTTTATTCTTCTTCTTCTATTCATCTCTCTTTGATTTACTAGAAAGAATTTCGTTCTTCATTCTAGCATTCAATTATCTTGGAAAAGAGATCGAATATATTTGGGTTTTATGAGAACCTTGGAAGAGGAAACATAAAACCATGCTTAAAATTATTTCTCACACTTGAGTAGGATTTGGGTTTTGGTGTTTAGATATGGTGACATATAATCCTCCCTCTACTTGGACGTATGAGGATGTGTGGTATAATCAGGGAACAAGCTTCATCTCTACTCATGAGCAATTAGATCAAGGTATTGGCTATTGATCAAGATTTGAGAGATTGAGTCACCAAGAAATTGGGGCTCAATCAATCATGATTGCCAAGAGGTCAATGAGTTGTATGATTGAAGATGAGATTAAATCAATTAATCTGGAGAATGCAATATCTCTTGATCCCAATGTTTATTTTATCTTTCTTTCTTTTATTTACTTTATGGTTATTTACATTTTCTGCACTTTACATTTCTAGCACTTTACTTTCTTGTACTTTACTTTCCTTGCCATTTACTTTCTTGCACTTTATTGCTTTCCTTTACTTTCATGTCATTTATATTTCCTTGTTGCTTATCATCCAATTGTGCTTGTCTAACTAGAATAATCAATCAACTATTGGTTAATTAATCCAATTAATCTCTGTGGATACGATCCCACTCCACTGTGGGTTATTACTTGATGACAAATTTGGTTCGCTTGCCAAAGAACGGATTCATTATATACGTGGGTAGTGAAGTCCGGCCGATCAGCGTGCCACGCTGGTACAAATTTCCAGAAGCATGGAGATGAGGAAGATGACCTGGGCGTGCCACTTGGTGTCGAAGGCGTGGCACGTCAGGTTACTTGGCCAATTAAAATGTCCTGGGCGTGCCACTTTGGCTCGAAGACATGGCACGCTAGGGGTGAAACAGAGGACGGCGTGCCACTTGAATGGTGAGGTGTGGCACGCCAAGTCAGAAACAGAGGGAGCGTGACACGCCAGAGAAGCACCAGTCACACGCCAGCTGGAAGATCATGTTTGTTGAGTTTCTCTTCCCTCCAAATTGTAATTTTCTTTTCACTTTTGTAATTTTCCTTTATTTTCTAGATTTAGGAGTAGTATAAATACGCTTGGAAGTATTGGAAAAGGGGTTAGCGAATCGCAGAGTTTAGTTTTGATTTCACTTTTTACTTTTCACACTTCTTCTCTTCCATCTTTTGTACTTTCTCTCGGAGCTATGAGTAGCTAAATTCCCTCTCATTGAGAGATGGAGCTCTATTGTACTTGATGGATTAATGATAGTGAATTTCTTCTTCTCTTCATCTTCTTTTTGATTTGCTAGAAGGAATTTTGATTTTCATGCTTAGTGTTCAATTAACTTGGAAAAGAGATTGAATGCAAAATGGGTTTCATGGGAACCTTGGAAAAGGAAATATGAAACCATGCTAGAAATCCCTTCCCATACTTGAGTAGGATCCGGGTTTTGGTGTTTGGATATGGTGACATATAATCCTCCCTCTACTTGGACCTATGATGATGTGTGGTATAATCAGGGACTAAGCATATCTCTCTTCATGATCAATTAGACCAAGAAATTGGCTATTGATCAAGATCTGATAGATTGAGTCACCAAGAGATTAGGGCTCAATCAATCATGATTGCCAAGAGGTCAATGAGTTGCATGATTGAAGAGGATATGAGCTGGATTTAATCCAAAGAGACAATATCTCCTGATCTCACTGAATTCCCCCATTCTTATCTCCCATTCTTTTGTAGCTTTACTTACATTCTGCAAAATCCCATTCCCCTTTACATTCCTGTTATTTCCATTTCTGCACTTTATTGCTTTCCTTTATTCTTTTGCCATTTATGTTTCTGCCATTTAAAATTCTGCACTTACAACTTATTCTGTTGAGCTTGACTAATTCACCAATTGATTAAAATTGCTCAAATCTACCAATCTCTGTGGATACTATCCCACTTCACTGTGGGTTAATACTTGACGATAATTTTGGTGCGCTTGCCAAAAGTAGATTCATCAATGTTATTGGGAAGGGGTAGTGAATTCCGGCCCATCAAGTTTTATGGCACTGTTGTCGGGGATTAGTTTGAATTTGACAATGATTAAATTGATTGGAGAGCTAGATTAAGCTTTTTTTTTGTTTTTATTTTTCCTTAATTATTTTCTCATTCATTTCCTAGTGTAACCTTTAAATTCCTTTCTAACCTCTGTTTTTCTTTCTTGTCTTTCTGAAATTTCTTTAGCTATTCATTGTTTATACTTTCACTCTTCTAACTGTTTGATTAATTGCATCACTCAATCTAACCACTAATTTTAACTGAGGAGATTCCTTCACTTGCTCTTTTCTTACTGTGTGTTGACTGTATGACAGGTAGAAGAAGAGAGACTTCATCCTCTTTTGATAGTGAATCTGAGAGAACCTTCCATAGATTGAGGAGGAAGGCTAGAGACAAGGGTATAGTTGGAGAAGAACCAGTAGAAGAAGATCTAACAACCACCATGGTAGACGAAGTTCACGAAGATGTTGGAGGAGGAGCTGGAAATCAAGCTGGGCAAGAGAGGAGAGTCTTAGGCTCCTACATCAACCCAAATCCAGGAAACTGTGGCAACAGCATCCTCAAGCCAACAATCCATGCCAACAATTTTGAGTTGAAACCTCAACTCATCACACTAGTCCAGAATAACTGTTCATATGGAGGAGGTGCTCAAGAAGATCCAAATCAATATCTCAACATATTCTTGAGGATATGCGATACTATAAAGTTCAATGGTGTACACCCTGACACCTACAAACTACTTCTGTTCCCTTTCTCGCTCAGAGATAAGGCAACAAAGTGGTTAGAATCATTCCCCAATGAGAGCCTAACCACATGGGAGGATGTTGTGAATGAATTTCTAGTAAGATTTTACCATCCACAGAGGATCAACAGGCTAAGAGCTGAGGTGTAAACCTTCAGACAGCTAGATGGTGAAACACTCTATGAGGCTTGGGAGAGGTTCAAAGATCTAACAAGAAAATGCCCACCAGATATGTTTAATGAGTGGGTGCAGCTCCACATTTTCTATGAAGGATTAACCTATGAATCGAAGAAGGTTGTGGACCACTCTTCAGGGGGTTCACTCAACAAGAAGAAGACCATAGAGGAAGCCATATATGTCATTGAAACTGTAGCAGAGAACGACTACTTCTATGCTTCAAAAAGAGGCCAAAAGAAGGGGGTGCTGAAACTCAATTCTATGGATGCCCTGTTGGCACAAAACAAGGCAATTACAGCACAATTGGCAGCCTTAACCAAGAAAATGGAAAACAATCAAGTTGCAGTTGTCCAAGCTCAAGCACCATCCCAAGAAGAAAATGAACCAGAAGTTGAATGTGTGCAAGCAAACTATGTGCATAACCCCTCTCAACCACCATATGACCCTAACTCCAAGACATATAACCCAGGATGGAAGAACCACCCAAATTTTGGGTGGGGGAACCAAAAAAATCACAACCAAGATCACAATAAACCATACCAAGCCAATCAATACCAGAATCACTACTCCAACCATCAATCAAACAACAACAGACCTTACCACAATCCACCTCACACATCATATCCTTCCAACTAGTAAACACACCACCATGACACACTAATCCCAACTTCACAACCATGTGAAATCAAGGGTAACTTTGAGAGAGTAGAGGCCGCAATAGCACAACTATCATCACAGCTCACATGGGCTATTTTCACCCTTTTCGAAAGGCAAGCACAAGCTGAAAAGATGATAAATGCCAACCAAGAAGAATACAGATCGAATTTGAAGAACCAAGGTGCAACAATCTCAAAACTGGAAGCACAAGTGGGGTTCTTATCCAAGCAAATCCCAATGCCTACACACACATTTCCAAGTGACACCACGGCCAACCGAAGAGGGGAGTGCAAGGCCATCACACTTAGAAGTGGAAAAGTGGTAGAAGAGGCCACCCCAAACCAGGAGAACCACGAAGAAGAAGCTGCAGAAAAGCCTAAAAACAGGAAGAAAGAAGTGGCCCCTAGCCCATCTTCACCAAAGCCAATCTTGAAGCCTTATGTGCCAAAGGCACCATACCCACAAAGGCAAAGGAAGGATGGAAGCGACAACTAGTTTTCCAGATTTTTGGAAATCTTCAAAAAGCCCCAAATCAACATACCATTTGCTGAAGCACTGCAGAAAATGCCCCTCTACGCAAAGTTTTTGAAGGAGCTCATGACAAGAAAAAGAAACTGGGGAGAAAAGGAGACTGTAGTCCTAACTGAGAAGTGTAGTGCCATCATACAAAAGAAACTCCCCCATAAAATGAAGGTCCCAGGGAGTTTCAATCATGGAAAGTTCAATAATGACAAACTACACAGACAACAATGGAGAAGAAGCACCAAAACTAGAGCTAAAAATCCTACCTCCAAGCTTGAAATATGCCTATCTAGGTGACAACAGCACCTACCCAGTGATAATCAACTCAAGCTTGAGTAAGGAGCAAGAAGAGGAGCTCATCCAAGTGCTGAAACAATACAAGGATGCTATAGGCTGGACACTCACAGACTTAAAAGGGATCATCCCTTCAATGTGTATGCACAAGATCCTACTTGAGGAGGGCACTAAGCCCTCAAGGCAACAACAAAGAAGGTTGAATCCAACCATGAATGAGGTAGTCCAGAAGGAAGTGTTGAAGTTGTGGCAAGCTGGGGTGATCTACCCCATCTCAGACAGCCCTTGGGTGAGCCCGGTATAAGTAGTTCCACAGAAAGGAGGAGTCACTGTTGTACCAAATGAGAAGAATGAGCTGATACCAACAAGAACAGTGACTGGTTGGCGCATGTGCATCGACTACAGGAAGCCCAATGAAGCCACCAGGAAGGACCACTTCCCCCTACCATTCATGGACCAAATGCTTGAGAGGCTGGCTGGACATGAATACTACTGCATTCTTGACGGTTATTCGGGTTACAACCAAATAGTTGTGGACCCAAAGGACCAGGAGAAAACTTCATTTACTTGCCTATATGGTGTCTTTGCTTACAGAAGAATACCCTTTGGACTGTGCAATGCACCTGCAACATTCTAAAGGTGCATGCTCTCCATATTTTCAGACATGATTGAAAGGTTTATTGAGGTGTTTATGGATGACTTCTCTGTATTTGGTAACACATATTCTGATTGCTTGCATCACTTAGCCCTGGTGCTAAAGAGATGCCAAGAGACCAACCTTGTTTTAAACTGGAAAAAATGCCATTTCATGGTTACATAAGGAGTGGTCCTTGGTCATAAAATCTCAAAAAAGGGCATAGAAGTGGACAGGGCAAAAGTAGAGGTGATTGAAAAGTTACCCCCACCTTGCAATGTCAAAGCAATTAGAAGCTTTTTGGGACATGCTAGTTTCTATAGGAGGTTTATTAGAGACTTCTCTAAGGTTGCCATGTCATTGTGCAACCTACTTGTCTCTAATGTGCCTTTTGGTTTTAATAATGAATGCATGTTAGCTTTTGAAGAGCTTAAGAACAAAATTTTCTCTACACCTATCATAGCACCACCATGTTGGGATCTACCCTTTGAGTTGATGTGTGATGCATCAGACTTTGCTTTGGTTGCTGTTTTAGGACAGAAGAAGGATAAATTGGTGCATGTCATTTATTATGCCAGCAAGGTCCTTAATGAGAATCAAAGGAACTACACCACTACAGAGAAGGAATTACTTGCCATTGTCTTTGCTTTTGATAAATTTAGATCATATCTCATTGGTTCTAAAGTAATTGTATTCACTGATCATGCAGCACTCAAATACTTGCTTACCAAATAAGAGTCCAAGCCAAGGCTAATAAGATGGATCCTGCTACTCTAAGAGTTTGACATCGAAATTAAGGATAGGAGTGGAGCAGAGAACAAAGTTGCTGACCACCTCTCAAGGATACTACAAGAAGAAGAAGGAGCACACCATCTTGTAGTGAATGAAAGCTTCCCGGATGAGCAATTGATGATGATACAAGAGACCCCTTGGTTTGTTGACATAGCCAATTTCAAGGCCATTGGGGAACTACCAACCAACATCAACAAACACATGAGGAGAAAGCTCATCAAAGATGCCAAATACTATATCTGGAATGAACCATATTTGTTCAAAAAGTGTGCTAATGGGATCTTGAGGAGGTGTATATCCCATGGAGAAGGACAAGAGGCGCTTTGGCAATGTCATGGATCTACATATGGAGGCCATTTTAGTGGAGAAAGAATAGCAGCCAAGGTGCTCCAATGTGGATTCTACTGGCCAAGCATTTTCAAGGATGCAAAGGACTTGGTGTCAAGGTATGATGAATGCCAAAGGGTTGGCAATCTACCCAGGAATAATGAGATGCCACAGAGATTTATAATGGAGCTAGAACTATTCGATGTATGGGGGATTGATTTTATGGGGCCTTTCCCATCCTTCTACTCAAATAGTTATATACTTGTGGCTGTAGATTATGTGTCAAAGTGGGTGGAGGCTATTGCAACCGCCACAAATGACAACAAGGTCTTAATGAGCTTCTTAAGAAAGAACATTTTCAGCAGGTTTGGAGTTCCTAGGGCACTCATTAGTGATGGAGGAACACATTTCTGCAATAAACAACTGGAAGCACTCCTTCTCAGATATGGGGTCATACACAAGGTGGCAACCCCTTATCATCCGCGGACCAACGGGCAAGCAGAGATTTCCAACAGGGAGCTAAAAAGGATTCTTGAAAAAATTGTTGAAAGCTCAAGGAAGGACTGGTATAAGAAGCTAAATGATGCTTTTTGGGCCTACAGGATAGCCTTCAAGACCCCCATTAGAGTATAGAGTCTTCTGGGCTCTAAAACTACTGAACTTTGATGAGGGAGCTGCTGGAGAATAGAGGCTAAGGCAACTCAACGAGCTGGAAGAATTTAGGAACCAAGCATATGAGAATTCAAAGTTCTACAAAGAGAACACAAAAAGATGGCATGATCAAAAGATAGCAAGGAGGGAGTTCATTGAAGGACAAAAGGTGTTATTGTATAATTCTAGACTTAGGTTCTTCCCTGGGAAGCTTAAGTCTAGATGGTCTGGACCTCTCACCATCATCAAAGTGCACCCCTATGGTCAAGTGGAGCTCATGGAGAACAAAACACAGAGAACCTTCACTGCAAATGGCCAAAGACTCAAGCATTACCTGGGGGACTCACTGGATAAAAGGAGAGTGAACTACTGATGCCAGGGCATCTTGGGTAGTTTTACTAGCCATTTTTTTGTATGCTTTAGGTTGGTTTCATGCATTTTCTTAGGCAATAAGCAAGTATTTGGATGAGAATTATATGCATGCCTTGATTCAATCAAACATAGTTAATTATGTGCATTTTCATGAGATTTATGCAAGAATTGTTTGATGTTATGAATGATGCATTATCTTGTGATTATGGCAATACTTTGATGCATTTTGTTTGATCAATGAAGGCCAATGATGAAGCAAGCAAGCTTGGTGCAAGGAGGCAGGGCTTAGCATGTTGCTACAAGTAGAGAACAAGGGCGTGCTCCACAACAACGCCAAGAAGCAAGATTCTGGGCCAACCAAGAGGCTCTACCACGTTGCAAACATGCATAAAGGGGGTGTGTTCCATAACAACGCCAGGGGCAAAGATTGTGGTCCTAGAGAAGAAGCTAGCACGTTTCCAAGAGAAGGGGAAGAAGGCGTGTTTATTAAAAATGCCAGCAACCACGGCAGCCTGACCTTACCTTCTTCAATGGAGCATAACTTGAGTTACAGAGATCCAATTGACATGCTTCTAGTTATGTTGGATAGCTGACATCCAGAGCTCGATATATAATAGTCTATAGTTTAGCATGAAATGGAAGCTCAAATCAGAGTCATCTTTAGACCCCAAAAGCAAGAACATGAAGTTGAAACTCAATGAAGCATGAATGAGCCAAAGAAGCTCGAGGGCGTTGCCAAGCTGAGGATGAACTGGTGTATTCCTTGGCAACTCCAGCAACAACGCCAAGGCCAATAATTTGGGCTAAGGGAGTTTACTAGCACGTTGGCACTAGCGTGTTTGGTAAAAACACCCACAACCAAGGCAACTTGAGATTACTTCCTTCAAATGAGAATAACTTGAGCTACAAAACTCCAAATGAGGTGATTCTAGTGGCATTGGAAAGTAGGAATCAATAACTTTTCAAGAATATATGGCACTACATGGTGGACACCAAATTTGAGGGAGCAAACTTGCCCCGAAAGTGCAAAGATGAACACGGTATCAACCTGAAGAAAGGCCAGCTGACCTCTTCATCGTCCATGGATTATATCTTGAGCTACAAAGCTTTAAATGAGATGATTTCAATGGCATTAGAAAGTATACATCCAGAGCTTTCTAACTATATATAATAGTATGGGTTTGACATTCGTTTGAAGCTTCAAAAGCTGGCTGCATTTGGAGCCTCCGAAATTGAGCATGTTGCCAACGTGGAAGAACAAAGGCGTGTTCACCAAAAACGCCTGCGATTTTGGCAGGCTGACCTTGTCCTCTTCAATGGAGCATAACTTGAGCTACAGAGATCCAATTGAGGTGCTTCTAGTTACGTTGAAAAGCTGATATTCAAAGATTTCCAACGATGTATAATAGTCTATAGTGGAGAAAAAAATTGGAGCTCAAACCAGGTACAACTTTAAGCATCAAAAGTTGAGTTCAAGAAGAAGATAGTCAAGTGTTTGGCAATAACTTGGGCCAACAACGCCCAAGCCACTAGCCCAGGAAATCACAAGCATGTTGCCAATGTGCAATAGCACTAGCGTGTTTGCCAATAACGCCCACTGGGCCAGAATTGAGGTGAATGAGCTCCGCTTTCCTCTGTTCTCTTCAAAGGCAAACAATTCCTCTAATGAGCCAGCCAAATCAACAAGGACAAAGCCCAAATTGCTAACCCAATTGATGAATCTCTAGGAGCTCTTATAACTAGTATAAATAGAGAAGAGTTTTATACTTTAAGGGGACTTTTGAAGGCCGGAATACAGAAGGAGATCACACACACACACACTTCATTGGCACACCCCACTGGGAGTGGGTCTTCGGACCCCTCCCCTCATACACTCTTCTTCTCTTCTCTTCTTTTCTTCCTTAGTAGTAGTTCAATTTTAGTTTGTACTTTTCAATTATAAATTTTGAAGCTCCAATTTTAGTTTTGAATTCTAAATCTTCATCTTTATTTTTCTGCACTTTAGTTTTCTGCAATTTGGTTTTCATTTGAGAGCAATGACCACTTAATTCCCTCTGCATTTGGGAAAAGAGCTCTGTTTCAATTTTGAGTGAATTGATGTTTTATTTCTTCTTCTCTTCTTCATTCTATTTTCATACTTGGATATCTATTAGAATCCTTGAAAGAGAGTTTTGTTCTTCAAAGATCCTTGGATCTATTAGAATCCTAATGTGGGCCTCTAAGAAGGGATCATAGGATTCAGTTTAAGCTCTCTTGGCATAATGAAGTTAATTCTTGATTTAGAGTTGGTACGTGACATATAACCACTCTAATATTGGGGTTTTTGGATTTATGTAGTACAAGATTAGAAATCATGTTTGTTTATCTAAGAGAGAGTCTTTGTGCTTCATAGATCCAATTACTACTGAGAGGGGGATTGGATCTACTTGAATTACATGTGAGCCTTGAGAAAGGGATCATGGAACTCAGTTTGAGATTCTTATCTCATAATTCTCTTGATCAATACACTCTTAGTTGGTACGTGACATATAACCTCTTTGAGTTGAGGTCTTGAGGGTTGTGTGGCTTTTGGATTAGAAATTGAACTTCACCTTTTCTCATGAGCAATTAGATCAAGAGATTGGCAATTGATTATGTGAGAGAAATTAAATCACCAAGAGATTGGGGTTTAATTACTCATAATCCGCCATGGATCTATCTTACAAGATTGAGAAGGAGTAAGACCCTCAACATCTCCAATCCCTTATATCTGCCATATTTACTTTTAGTCATTTACTTTCTAGCAATTTACTTTCCTGCACTTTACTTTTCTTGTACTTTAATTTTACGTCATTTACTTTCCTTGCAATTTGTTGCTTTTCTTTACTTTCATGTTATTTACATTTTTTGCTTCATTATCACCCAATTGTGCTTGTCTAACTAGAATAATCAACTAACTATTGATTGCTTAATCCTTTAATCCTCATGGGATCGACCTCACTCTAAGTGAGTTTTATTACTTGATACGACCCGGTATACATGCCAGTAAGTAATTACGTGAATCTAATTTTTTACGTATCAAGTTTTTGGCACCGTTGCCGGGGTTAATTATGATTAACAATCTACCGATGGTTGATTACCAAGATTAGACACTTTTTCTTTCTCTTTGTTCCAGTCAATTCTTTGTTTTTAATACTTTCTTTTATTTTTCCCAACTGTTTGTGTTAATGCCTCACCAAGAAACTCTTACTCGTGAGAATTTGTTTCTCTTGGTGATTTTGTTATTAACATACAACACTTTCTTTTGCTTAGTTTATTTTAAATAAATTGGCATATGATTGCATTCTAAGTATGGTGATGCTATGCAACAAAATTTGTTTCCAATCTTTACTGGATACTTGCATCAATTCCAAGTGAAAGTGCCACACTAAGTTTGGTGTGCCACTTATCTTTCATGCAATGCATCATGCACACCCCACTTGTTTTGTAATCACAATGTCTCTGTTTCTTGTGCCTTCATTGTTATTTTTTTATTTCGCTTGCTTAAACACATGTGCTACTAATACTCCATTGTTCTAAGACATACATGAACCATCATAAATCCCATCACCACTATTTTAATTGTTGCTTGAGGACAAGTAATCATTCTAAGTTTGGTGTGGGAAGTGGAAGAATAGGAGGAAAATAACAACAACAATGAAGATGAACTACAAGGTCGTAAAGTTCCTTTTCCTCTTATTTGTTTCTAGTATTTTAAATTGCATGATTGTCTCTTATTTTCTCTATATGCATGTGTGTTGTGAATAAGCACAACTTGATTGCGGATTTGTAACATATTGCTATGATATCATGATTATCATCTTGAATTTCACTTACACCCAATATCTCTAAGAATGTAACAAAGAAATCACTCTTTTGAAAGGAAAATGTTGAAGAATTTTGTAAATCTTGGGGCAAGCAAAAGATTAATAAAGGTGGTGGTTCTGATTGTATAATTGTGTATTGAGGTTGCATATTTGTGAAAACTTACATGGGAGCTCATAAACAGGAAATGAAATTTAGAGAAGTATTATGGAATTTCTCAAACATCTATTGATTCAAGAAGCAGTAACAAAAGAAAAAGAAAAATAAAGAACAAGCCCAAGGCTCTGAACATCAATTACTAGAAAGAAAAAGAAAGAAACAAGAACTCAAAGAGTTATTGTCCTAGTTAAATGCTTGTGGTGGATTTGTGTCAAAGAGAGAGGCTTGAGTAAGTAAATCCTAAGGGGTGCTTCAACACCTAATACCTTAAACCAACTGGTTTGGGAGTATTGATTGAAAGCTTATCTTAAAGAGCCGCCTTGAGACATGACACCTAGAGTCAAGGTCAAGATCCAAAAAGAAATGGAAAATGCTAGAAACATAAGTGTTGCTTCAAAGGTGACAATCTATAAAGAGACTTCCATAATATCATTTGAATGGAATTCCTAAGATCTAAGACTTCTAAAACGTGAGGACTAATGAGCACTGAAATCCTTGCATGAGCATATAATTCAGAGTTCACCCCACTGTCACTTAATCATTTCACCCACTAAGGCATCATGAGCAATTCTTCAATACATTCCAATTAAGAGAATTCTTTATACATAGTTCTTTTCTTTCTTGGGGACAAGCAAGATTTAAGTTTGGTGTTGTGATGCCAGGGTATCTTGGGTAGTTTTACTAGCCATTTTTTTGTATGCTTTAGGTTGGTTTCATGCATTTTCTTAGGCAGTAAGCAAGTATTTGAATGAGAATTGTATACATGCCTTGATTCAATCAAACAAAGTTAATTATGTGCATTTTCATGAGATTTATGCAAGAATTGTTTGATGTTATGAATGATGCATTATCTTGTGATTATGGCAATAATTTGATGCATTTTGTTTGATCAATGAAGGCCAATGATAAAGCAAGAAAGCTTGGTGCAATGAGGCAGGATTTAGCACGTTGCTACAAGTAGAGAACAAGGGCGTGTTCCACAGTAACGCCAAGAAGCAAGATTATGGGCCAACCAAGAGGCTCTAGCACGTTGCAAACGTGCATAAAGGGGGCGTGTTCCATAACAACGCCAGGGGCAAAGATTGTGGTCCTAGAGAAGAAGCTAGCACGTTGCCAAGAGAAGGGGAAGAAGGCGTGTTCATTAAAAACGCCAGCAACCGCGGCAGCCTGACCTTACCTTCTTCAATGGAGCATTACTTGAGCTACAGAGATCCAATTGACATGCTTCTAGTTGTGTTGGAAAGCTGAAATCCAGAGCTTTCCAACAAAATATAATAGTCTATAGTGTAGCATGAAATAAAAGCTCAAATCAGAGTCATCTTTAGACCACAAAAACAAGAACATGAAGTTGAAACTCAAGGAAGCATAAATGAGCCAAGGAAGCTCGAGAGCGTTGCCAAGCTGAGGATGAACTGGCGTGTTCCTTGGCAACTTCAGCAACAACGCCAAGGCCAAGAATTTGGGCTAAGGGAGTTCACTAGCACGTTGGCACTAGCGTGTTTGGTAAAAATGCCCACAACCAAGGCAACTTGAGATTACTTCCTTCAAATGAGAATAACTTGAGCTACAAAACTCCAAATGAGGTTATTCTAGTGGCATTGGAAAGTAGGAATCAATAACTTTCCAAGAATATATGGCACTACATGGTGGACACCAAATTTGAGGGAGCAAACTTGCCCCGAAAATGCAAAGATGAACATGATATCAACCTGTAGAAAGGCCAGCTGACCTCTTCATCGTCCATGTATTATATCTTGAGCTACAAAGCTTTAAATGAGATGATTTCAACGGCATTAGAAAGTATACATCCAGAGATTTCTAACCATATATAATAGTATGGGTTTGACATTCGTTTGAAGCTTCAAAAGCTGGCTTCATTTAGAGCCTTAGAAACTGAGCATGTTGCCAACGTGGAAGAACAAAGGCGTGTTCACCAAAAACGCCTGTAATTTTGGCAGGCAGACCTTGTCCTCTTCAATGGAGCATAACTTGAGCTACAGAGATCCAATTGAGGTGATTCTAGTTGCGTTGGAAATCTGACATTCAGAACTTTCCAACAATGTATAATAGTCTATAGTGGAGAAAAAAATTAGAGCTCAAACCAGGGACAACTTTAAGCATCAAAAGTTGAGCTCAATAAGAAGAGAGTCAAGTGTTTGGCAATAACTTGGGCCAACAACGCCCAAGCCACCAGCCCAGGAAATCACAAGCATGTTGCCAACGTGCAATAGCACTAGCGTGTTTGCTAATAACGCCCACTGGGCCAGAATTGAGGTGAATGAGCTCTGCTTTCCTCTGCTCTCTATAAAGGCCAACAATTCCTCTAATGAGCCAGCCAAATCAACAAGGACAAAGCCCAAATTGCTAACCCAATTGATGAATCTCTAGGAGCTCTTAGAACTAGTATAAATAGAGAAGAGTTTTGTACTTTAAGGGGACTTTTGAAGGCCGAAATACAGAAGGAGATCACACACACACACTTCATTGGCACACCCCACCGGGAGTGGGTCTTCGGACCCCTCCCCTCATACACTCTTCTTCTCTTCTCTTCTTTTCTTCCTTAGTAGTAGTTCAATTTTAGTTTGTACTTTTCAATTATAAATTTTGAAGCTCCAATTTCAGTTTTGAATTCTAAATCTTCATCTTTATTTTTCTGCACTTTAGTTTTCTGCAATTTGGTTTTCTTTTGAGAGCAATGACCACTTAATTCCCTCTCCATTTGGGAAAGAAGCTCTGTTTCAATTTTGAGTGAATTGATGTTTTATTTCTTCTTCTCTTCTTTATTCTATTTTCATACTTGGATATCTATTAGAATCCTTGCAAGAGAGTTTTGTTCTTCAAAGATCCTTGGATCTATTAGAATCCTAATGTGAGCCTCTAAGGAGGGATCATAGGATTTAGTTTAAGCTCTCTTGGCATAATGAAGTTGATTCTTGTTTTAGAGTTGGTACGTGACATGTCTTTGGATTTATGTAGTATGAGATTAGAAATCATGTTTGTTTATCTAAGAGAGAGTCTTTGTGCTTCATAGATCCAATTACTACCGAGAGGGGGATTGGATCTACTTGAATTAGATGTGAGCCTTGAGAAAGGGATCATGGAACTCAGTTTGAGATTCTTATCTCATAATTCTCTTGATCAATACACTCTTAGTTGGTACGTGACATATAACCTCTTTGAGTTGAGGTCTTGAAGGTTGTGTGGCTTTTGGATTAAAAATTGATGTTCACCTCTTCCCATGAGCACTTAGATCAAGAGATTGGAAATTGATTATGTGAAGAGAAATTAAATCACCAAGAGATTGGGGTTTAGTTACTCATAATCCGCCATGGATCTATCTTACATGATTGAGAAGGAGTAAGACCCATTAATTCATGAGGAATCAACATCTCCAATCCCTTATGTCTGCCATCTTTACTGTTAGTCATTTACTTTCTAGCAATTTTCTTTCCTGCACTTTACTTTTCTTGTACTTTAATTTTATGTCATTTACTTTCCTTGTAATTTCTTGCTTTTCTTTACTTTCATATTATTTACATTTCTTGCTTCATTACCATCCAATTGTGCTTGTCTAACTAGAATAATCAACTAACTATTGATTGCTTAATCCTTTAATCCTCGTGGGATCGACCTCACTCAAAATGAGTTTTATTACTTGATACGACCCGATATACTTGCCGGTAAATAATTACGTGAAATTAACTTTTTACGTATCAGTTACCACCTTAACTAAAAAAGGATGAATGTCAAGCTAGTGACGATAAAGAAGCGCTAGTTGGGAGGCACCCCAACACTTTATATCCTTTTGATTTATTGCTTTATTAGAAGTAGACTGTGAATATTAGCTTAGGAAGTTAATTTCAGTTTTTATAGTTAGGATAGCTTTATGAGTTAATTTGTCTCCTATTGTTTTTTTGGAAGTGCAGCTGGATGAAAGCATTTACTGATGATGATTAGTGATTGACCTAAGAACTAGCTAAAAAGCTAAGTTTGGTGTGGCCACTCACCAACTTGATCTAGGCTTACAACCATTTGGATACATTAAATTTTTAATGAGTAAGCCCAGAGATTAAGTTTGGTGTGGCCACCACCATACAAGAATCAATTAGCAAGCCCAATACCACTCAATTTGGAAGCATTTAATATATTGGTGGAGGCTTGAATGAGAATTTTAATGTGTTCAAGGGAGATTAGAAGCAAAGAATGTGAAAGGATTGGAATTACTTCTTCCCCATGAACACATTAAAAACCCAATGATGAACCCAATTTATTGAGATGCAAATGAATTAAGTTTGGTGTCCCAAGGGATACCCATTAGTTGCAACTCTATTCACTAGCATTGAAAAGGAATATGGAGGATTATTTTGTCATTACTGATGGGGTTTTCAGTTTTTTTTTTCAGGAGACTGAATGGGGCCCACTTGATAGATAACAAGAAGGTCAAAGTGTACTTACACTTTGGAACTCAACATATTCAGAGGGCATAGTGGGATAAGGGTTGGCAGCTCTTCCCACGCTAGGTGCCACTCCCCAAGTGGAAAACATTGAATTCCCTTCTTTTCCCACCATTCAAACCACACCCTTCACTCCTATAAATCCCCTACCCTTCCCATTCTATCCCACTTCAAAACGTATTCCATACACAAAACAAACTCACATAGACCCTTCTTTCTCTTTTCTCGTTCTTCTTTCTCTCTATCTTTCTACTTGATTGGGACAATCAAGTGCTAAGTTTGGTGTTGGGGCAAAATTTTGTTTTGCTTGTGTTTCCTTGCAACACTCTATTAATATCTCAGAACCCTCAAACTCTCTCTCTCTCCCCACCCAATGGCACCACCAAGATCCTCAACCTCAAATAAAAGAAAGACCAAAGAACCAACCTCCAGTTTCTCAAGCTCAAACATCAATAAGTACAAATTCCTCTCAGCATTCAACCAAAACCAATTCTATAGTTGGGTGAGTGAGAGGGAGATCATCCCAGAGGTCAGCTTTCAACTGGGAAGAAATGAGCACTTTGAGATCAACATTGAGATCAACAACAGGGGCTGGGCACTCTTCTGTAAACCACCAAAGAAAGTGGTGGAAGGAGTGGTAAGGGAGTTTTATGCCAATGCCGTGCCATAGCCAGGGCAAACTTTTGGGTATATTAGCTATGTGAGGGAGAAGTCCATTGACTATAGTCCCTCTAACATAGAAAGGGTGCTGATGGTGAAAAGGACAAACTCCACTCGGAGTTATGAGGAAAGGATGAAGCAACCAGACCCAGGATTTGATAAAATCCTGAATAAAATCTGTGTACTAAATGTGCAGTAGATCAATGACAAAGATGGAAAATCCAACCAGCTGAGAAGAAGGGACTTGAGCCCCCAAGCTAGGGGGTGGCTAGATTTTGTGAGAAGATCTTTGATTCCTACATCAAACACATCTGAGGTGACCAAGGAGCGGGCTGTACTTATATACAGTATAATGAAGGGAGAAGACGTAAATATTGGGGAGTTGATTGCCAACAACATCAACAAGATACTGAAGAGCACTAACGAGAGCACAAGATTGGCATTCCCCAGTATCATACAAGAGCTATGTAATGACGCTGGAGTTGAGAAGGTGATTGATGAGGTGTTGGTAAAGCAAGATAAGCCTATAACTGCCAAGAAGATGGCCAAGGTGTTGGCCGTCAATCCACTTCAAAGAGCTAGAGAGCATAGAGCTCATGCTCATGTGCCACAACCATAACAACGAGAGGAAGAGGAGGCAGAAGAGCAAACACAATTTCTAGCACTTCAACCACCACCATACCAATAATACCAACAATTTTCTGAAGGAATGAACTGGGAGCAGCTGCAAGGAGACGTGCACCAAATGAAGGGAGATCTGCATCAACTGATGGAAGATGTCAACTAATTTCAAAGTAGCCAAAGGGAGCAACAGAACCAAGTGAATGAGAAAATACACAACCTCCAAGAAACTTTTGAGCAAGCAAGGAAGGAGCAGCAAGAGGAGTTCGATTGGGGTGAGGTGCGAAGTGCACTTAACAAAGTGGTGGAGCAAAACAAATGGCAGTAGAGGAACCTTGCTGAGTTCAGGCATCTCTATGATGCCCGGACCATTTCAAGGAGACAATATGATATCAACACACAAGTGAAGCTGAATCACTTGTGTAATGTTGTGGCCGCCATCAACCCCGGATACCCAACATTCATGCAAGGGCTGGAGGAATTGAATGCTAGATAAAAGGAGATCCTAGCTAAGCACAAGGAGGATGAAAGAGATTATATGGTAAGGCTGGGTTTCTGGAAGCCGAAGGACAAGAAAGCACAAGAAGGATCCTCCAAAAAGGATGGAGATGACTCCTCCCCCTCCAAGAAGAAGGACGAAGGCAAGGGGCCAATGAACTAAAGAAGCTGCATATGGTTGTTGAGTTCTATAGTTGACATTTCCCAAAATTCTTAATTCTGTTTAAGTTTTTATCTGTTTACTTTATGTTTGAGAATCATTGATAATGTTAGGATAGTTTATGTTTTTATTTTACTTGATGTCTTTTGTGAGTCCTTCGATATGCAAGAAAGAAAATGCAAAGATAACTGTAGTCTTTATTTACATCAATAAAGTAGAGTTTGTCTCCCTAAGAGTTGTTCTGAGTGTGTGAGAACAAGAGTAAATGAGACTAAGACCAAGAAAGTTTATTCAAAGAACTAAGGAACAAAAGACTAAGTGAAGAACCTTGAATGAAGTAAAAAGAAAATGAGTCATGAAAGGAAACTAGCCCTAGAAGGCATGACAAGTAGAAGTTGAGGGGTGTTCCTTGAATATCTATAGAACTAAGAAGTAGTAAGCAACAAAGACCCAAGGCTCTGAGCATCAACTACTAGGGAGGGAGGAGAAACATTGAAAAACTAAAAAAAAGAGTTAGAAACCCTAGTAGATACTTGTGGTGAAGATGTGTCAAGAAGAGGCCTGGGCAAGTAAATTCTTAGGGGTGTTTCAACACCTAACACCCTAAAGCTAACTGGCTTGGGAGTGTTAATTGAAAGCCTAACTAAAGGGTTGTCTTGAGACAAAACACTTAGAGTCGTGGTCAATAAACAGAAAAGAAGCACAAAAGGAGAAAATGAGCAAACTCTTAGTCCAATTCTTAGTTATATTGCATCCATTCAAGGTCAAGTCTCAATTCACCAAAAAGACCACTCACATTGATTTGCTTGGGACAAGCAAAGCTTAAGTTTGGTGTTGTGATGACTTACATCATCTACCCTTTTTCTTGCATAAAAAGGACCATAAAAGAGGCATAATCTCATTTGATCATTGCAATTCATGCCTTAATTGATAAATATCATAGTACATTGCTTTGAAATGAGTTTGCGCTGGATTTCAAGTGGAGACGACATGAAAAATGGGAAAGAAAACAACAAAATAAGTTGGGCGTGTGAAGCAGGCGTGCCACTTGGAACAAATGCCACAAAAATATATTGGCGTGGCACGCCAGAAGCTGGGCATGGCACGCTGGTACAATATTCAGAGAGCGAAAATAAAGTTCATCAAAGGGGCGTGGCACGCCAATTCATTACTAGAAGAACCATCACTATGGCGTGCCATTTCGTGTCAAAGGCGTGGCACGCCAGCCCTAGAGTTCACTTGGGCGTGCTACTTGAGGATCAAGGCATGGCACGCCAAGCTTATAAGACCCACAATTGAATGGGCATGCCACTTGAGCAACAAGGCGTGGCACACCAGTGAACAAGGAGACAATGCAAAAGCTGGGTGTGCCACTTGATATTGAAGGCGTGGCACGCCAGCTCATGAAGTCCCACTAAGGTGTGCCACTTGAGTGATGAGTCGTGGCACGCTAGCACCTAAGGAGGCCAAATAAAGCTGGGCGTGCCACTTCATCGAAGGCATGGCACGCCAACTCAATCATCCCACTTTGGCGTGCCACTTGAACATCCAGGCGTGGCACGCCAACCTCTGGAACCATGCCAAATGAAGGGCGTGACAAGCCAGTCTCATGGCGTGGCACGCTGGTAGTGTTTTCCAGAGGAGGAATTAAAGGGCCAGTGAACTCAGGCGTGCCACTTGGGAGATGAGGCGTGGCACGCCAGCAAGAAGAAGAAGCAAATGAAGGGCGTAACACACCAGTGTCATGGTGTGGCACGCTGGTAGTATTTTCCAGAGAGGAAGAAGAGGAGCCAGCAAACTCAGGTGTGCCACTTGGATGACGACGCATGGCACGCCAGCAAGAGGGTGAAGCTTTAAGAAGGGCGTGGCATGCCTGACCCTGGGCGTGCCACGCTAGTACAAATTTTCAGAAGCATGGAGATGAGGAAGATGAGCTTGGGTATGCCACTTGGTGTCGAAGGCGTGGCACGCCAGGTTACTTGGCCATTTAAAATGTCCTGGGGGTGCCACTTTGGCTCGAAGGCGTGGCACACCAGGGGTGAAATAGAGGATGGCGTGTCACTTGAATGGTGAGGCGTGGCACGCCAAGTCAGAAACAGAGGGAACGTGACACGCCAGAGAAGCGCCAGTCACACGCCAGCTGGAAGATCATGTTTGTTGAGTTTCTCTTCCCTCTAAATTGTAATTTTCTTTTCACTTTTGTAATTTTCCTTTATTTTCTAGAGCTAGGAGTAGTATAAATACCCTTGGAAGTATTGGAAAAGGGGTTAGCGAGTTACAGAGTTTAGTTTTGATTTCACTTTTTACTTTTCACACTTCATCTCTTCCATCTTTTGTACTTTCTCTCTACGCTATGAGTAGCTAAATTCCCTCTCATTGAGAGAGGGAGCTCTATTGTACTTGATGGATTAATGATAGTGAATTTTTTCTTCTCTTCATCTTCTCTTTGATTTGCTAGAAGGAATTTCGATTTTCATGCTTAGTGTTCAATTAACTTGGAAAAGAGATTAAATGCAAAATGGGTTTCATGGGAACCTTGGAAAAGGAAACATGAAACCATGCTAGAAATCCGTTCTCACACTAGAGTAGGATCTGGGTTTTGGTGTTTGGATATGGTGAAATACAATTCTCCATCTACTTGGACCTATGATGATGTGTGGTATAATCAGGGACCAAGCATATCTCTCTTCATGAGCAATTAGACCAAGGAATTGGCTATTGATCAATATCTAAGAGATTGAGTCACCAAGGGATTGGGGCTCAATCAATCATGATTGCCAAGAGGTCAATAAGTTGCATGACTGAAGAGGATATGAGCTGCATTTAATCCAAAGAGACAATATCTCCTGATCTCAATGAATTCCCCCATTCTTATCTCTCCCATTCTTTTATAGCTTTACTTACATTCTGCAAAATCCCGTTCCCCTTTACATTCCTATTATTTCCATTTTTACACTTTATTGCTTTCCTTTATTCTTTTGCCATTTATGTTTCTGGCATTTATAATTCTGCACTTATAACTTATTCTGTTGAGCTTGACTAATTCACCAATTAATTAAAATTGCTCAAATCTACCAATCTCTGTGGATACGATCCCACTCCACTGTGGGTTAATACTTGACGATAATTTTGGTGCGCTTGCCAAAAGCGGATTCATCAATATTATTGGGAAGGGGTAGTGAATTCCGCCCATCAGAGCCATCAGCAAGCTGAAGGCAGATGCAGGTGGGCTTGACTTTTTGGATGCCGAGTTTCTTTATTAGTGATGAGGGCATTAGGTTGATGCTTGCTCCAAGATCACATAGGGCTATCCTGATGCAAGCGTCTCCAAGAGTGCAAGGTATCAAGAAGCTCCCAAATCTTGAAATTTCTCCAGTAAGTTCCTCTGGATGACTGCGCTACATTCTTCGGTGAGGAAAACTGTCTCTACTTCCCTCTAATCCTTCTTGTGTCTTAATATATCCTTCATAAACTTGGCATAGGATGGTATCTGTTTGAGGGCTTACATAAATGAGATCTTGATCTCCAATTTCTTGAGGAACTTTACAAATTGGACAAACTACTTATCTTTTTCTACCTGACGGATTTTTTGAGGATATGGCATTTTGGTCTTGTACTCATGAGTTTTGAGTGGTGCAGGATGAATGTCCATAATGCCCAGAGAAAGGTTACCAGCTTGCTTAGGAGAGGGTTTCCCTGGACTAACACGTGCGTGGTATCCATTATTTGGGCATTCAATGCTAGTGCTGGCTTACACGTGTCGTATAGCTCAATCGCTATCTAGCTTGCCGAGTGTGTAACAAAGTTTTTTCAATCTCAAGATCAAGCTCGGCTAGGCTAAAGTTCGGTTGAGACCGAGTCATCAAACTTAGAACTCATGACTTATGCATTAAAAGAAATCTAAACTAAAAACAAAATATTGAAAGCAAATAAACTATCTACACTATTCACGTATTCACATAACCAATATCAAGGCATACGTTGCAACCATTCCACAGCAACGGCACAAAAAATTTGATAGTGACGATTATCGTTGGTAAAGAATTTCACAAAAATGGTTACGTCACAAGTATAGTTCTAAACCAACTAATAACTCTCAAATCAAATTTAGAAATATAGTTGTCACAGAGTCAACCCCAATATAAAGTAACCGAGAGTATTGGTCTCGGGTCATCCTCAAGAAAATGCAAAAATATGTGCATCAATATTGGTTAGAAAACTGAGGTTGGGAGTCATGAACAAGAATTTAAACTACTAAATTTAACATGCAAGAAATCATAAAGTGCAAGAAACTAAATCAAGCAACCAAGCCAAATATAAGCAATCTTCATCTAACAAAGAACATACAAATATACTTCTATTTCAAAGCTAAGTAAACAACTAACTAATTATAACAAGAATCAAGTATTTGGAATTTTTAGGTTTCAAATATGAATAATGGAAGGAACTCTTGGCTAGGCATGGAAATTGGGGTCACCATCTTTGTCTAACAACCATATCTTGACAATTATGAGGAACCAAGCTCATTAAGTTTATCTCTATGCTTGAAGTACGTATAATGTCTTCTTCCAAGCCTGAAGTACATTAAATGGCTTGATGAATCTCAACTCATAAGCCCCAATCCAATTACTAATTGACTTAGTAGTGAGTTGGTGTCAATGGGTATCAAGTTGACCACTAGGGTTCTCAAATCACCAAATCAATTAGACCTAATGACTCAAGTTTTTCCAATTCCATTAGCCTAGACCTAGAGTAAAGGAAATTACTCCATAATCAAAGAAAACATTTCATCAAACACATGGTATGCACTAACAAAAGACATGTTCAAATTGCAAATCAATTGGAAAATATAAGTAGCCACTAGCAAATATTAATGGAAAATAATTCAATTAACACTATCAATCATAGAAAATATCAATGCACTAATAGAAATTCAAGATCTACAAAGTTCATAAAATGAGAAGAAAGAGGGGAAATAGCAAGAAAACATAAATTCAACACAAGATCTAAACAAACTTATGCTAGAAAACTCAAATTAAGTAATTTAAACTAAAATTAACAACATCCAATTCAGAATTTCAACAAGGGAAGATCAAATCAAACTAGATCTAGAGAGGAATAAGAGTTTCTCTCTCTAGAAGAACAAAAACAAAAAACTAGCTAAAATTGTGTGTAAAGTGTGAATGATTGATCCCCCTTTTTCCCCATCAATTCCTGGGTCTTTTCCATGCAGAATCAGGTTGGAATTGGGCCTGGAGCTCCTCAGAAATTGCCAGCTACGAGTTCATTAATAAGGTCACGTGCTGAGCATCATGCATGAGCGTCGTCTAATTTTTGCAATCCATGCGTACGCGGCAGGCATGCGTACGCGTCGGTGGGATTTTCGCCAATCCACGCGAATGCGTCAACTCTCACGTGCCAGTCCTATCGTCTTGCACCCACGTGTGCATGTCGGCCATGCGTGCGCATCACGGCCAATTCTTCAAAGCTCAAATCTTCATGTTCCCTACACTTGTGCATGCTTCCTTTCCATCTTCTAGGTCATCCATGCCCTATAGATCATGAATTCACTTAACAAACACATCACGGCATCGAATGGTAATAGAAGAGGATTAAAATATAGTATTTTTAGAGTCAAAGAAGCATGTTTTCAACCATGAAGCAAAATTAGGAAGGAAATACAAAACCATGCAATTTATATGAATAAGTGCGGAAAATATTGATAAAACCCTCCAAATTCTACACAAGATAAACCACAAAATTGGGGTTTATTAAATCTCCCCACACTTAAACCAAGCATGTCCTCATGCTAAAAATAAAAAGACCAAAGAACATAGGAGAAAGAGGTTTATGAAATGCAATTTACCTACATGGATGCAACTAATGCAAATGCTTCTATTTACTTGGTCAAAAGTGAATCAATCCTCCAAGAACATACATGAGAGCACATAGGGCTAAGGTGACATGATAATCCATGATCTCTACTAATTCAAACATCAAAATGACATGTACACAACTTGCAAGAAGAAAGCTTGTGAAGGCAGGGAATAAGGAGTTGAGCATCGAACCCTCACCGGAAGTGTATCCGCTCTATTCACTCATGTGTATAGGGTTGATCACTCAATTCTCTTCTAATCATGCTTTTCAAGATTTGTTCTTCATCTAACAATCAACAATTATTCGGTGCATGTGTACATTCATCATGAGGGCTTATCTTTAGGTTGTAATGGGGCTAGGGTAAGGGTAAGGATGTATATGTGGCTAAGTGAGCTTGAAATTTGAATCCTTGATTAACCTAAGCTCTTACCTAACACACACAACAACCTATGCAATTTTAATACATAACCTAACTACCCATTTATTCACTTCCACACACTCATGCATTCTCTTTTAATCCATATCCCATATGCATTGGTTATTATTGGCTTCGCCTTGGGGCATTTTGTCCCCTTTTATTGCTTTCTTTTTCTATGTATTTTTCTTTCTTTTATTTTTCTATTTCTTTTTCTATATATACACCTTTTTTCATCTTTCATTTCATTTCTTTCTTTTGATTAAACATATACAACAGTGCCAATGCATATGGTTTAAACATTTAATACATGAGAGTGTACCAATTTCTGATATTTTTCAATAAAAACTACAAAATAAACTTTTACCTCTACCAATGTTCCCAGGCTTCCCCCCCACTTACATGACACACACCCTCACTCGCTTAAGCTAATCAAAGATTCAAATCAAAGGACATTCATTGTTTTTCGCATAGGGGTATTGATGTGTTAAATTAAAGAACAAAGGGGTTAAACGTAGGCTCAAAATTGGCTAACAATGGTAGATAAAAGGGTTAAGGCTATTTGGGCAAGTGATCTATTGAAATAACGGCCTCAATCATGTAAATGCATTCATACACAGAATAATGGACATATAGAATCAAACAAATCAAGTATTACACTCATAGAAAGAGAACAATGCACACAAGAATGGAAATAAGTGGTTATAAGATGTAACCACACAATTGTGCTCAAAATTCACATGCTTGTGTTCTTAGCTCAAAAAATATGTTCCAAAATAAATTCTTCAATCAAGTTTAATACAAAAAAATTTTCCAAATTGGTAGGGTGCCCTAAAAACAATTTCTTGGAAAAGAAGTTATCACCCTAACCATGTATTCCTAACAAGAATAACTACCATGCAAAAAGTGTTCAAATACAAAAACTAGCCATGCAATTTATCCTAATTATCAATAGAAAAATCAAATCATAGGCGTTAAAAAGAAAGGGTTGTTACCTACGGAGGTCGGTAAACGACTGGTCGGCGAAATTGTGAACTATACTTTTTCACAACTCTCATAATCCCTGGTAATGGCTCCAAAAACTTGGTGCGCTTAATACCATGGCATTACACAACTTCGCACAACTAACCAGCAAGTGCACTGGGTCGTCCAAGTAATAAAACCTTACGTGAGTAAGGGTCGATCCCACGGAGATTGTTAGTATTGAAGCAAGCTATGGTCATCTTGTAAATCTTAGTCAGGCAAACTCAGATATATATGGTGATGAACGAAAATAACATAGAAGATAAAGATAGTGATACTTATGTATATCATTGGTGTATGAGCTTCAGACAAGTGTATGAAGATGCCTTCCCTTCCGTCTCTCTGCTTTCCTACAGCCTTCATCCAATCCTTTCTTACTCCTTTCCATGGCAAGCTCGTGTAGGGTCTCACTGTTGTCAGCAGCTACCTCCCATCCTCTCAGTGAAAGCGATTGCATATGTCCTGTCACGGCATAGCGGAATTCATCTGTCGGTTCTCAATCAGGCGCGGAATAGAATCCAGTGATTCTTTTGCGTTATCGCTAACGCCCCCGCCCTCAGGGTTTGAAGCACGTCACAGTCATTCAGTCATTGAATCCTACTCAGAACACCACAGACAAGGTTAGACCTTCCGGATTCTCTTGAATGCTGCCATCAGGTCCTGCCTATACCACGAAGACTCCGAAGAATCCAAGAGATATTCACTAAGCCTCGAATGCTTGTAGAACAAGAATGGTTGTCAGTCACCTTGTTCATAGGTGAGAGTGGTGATGGGCGTCAATCATCACCATCATCATGTTGAAGAACAAGTGATATCTTGGTAAAAGAACAAGCGGAATTGAATGGAAGAACAATAGTAATTGCATTAATACTCGAGGTACAGCAGAGCTCCACACCCTTAATCTATGGTGTGTAGAAACTCCACCGTTGAAAATACATAAGAACAGGGTCTAGGCATGGCCGAATGGCCAGCCTCCCAGAGGTCTAAGATAGCATAAAACAAAGATAGCTACCAAAGTCTCGATAGCTACCAAAGTCTCGATAGCTACCAAAGTCTCGATAGCTACCAAAGTCTCGATACAAATACAATAGTAAAAGGTCCTACTTATAGATAACTAGTAGCCTAGGTGTACAAAGATGAGTAAATGACATAAAAATCCACTTCCGGGCCCACTTGGTGTGTGCTTGGGCTGAGCAATCAAGGAAATTCGTGTAGAGAACTTTTCTGGAATTAAACGCCAGCTCCCATGCCAGTTTGGGCGTTTAACTCCAACTTTTATTCCTGTTCCGGCGTTTAACGCTGGAATTCCTGAGGCCGGATTGCTTTGCGGGTTTGGGCCATCAAATCTTGGACAAAGTATGGACTATTATATATTGCTGGAAAGCCCTAGATGTCTACTTTCCAACGCCGTTGAGAGCGCGCCAATTGGGCTTCTGTAGCTCCAGAAAATCCACTTCGAGTGCAGGGAGGTCAGAATCCAACAGCATCTGCAGTCCTTTTTGGTCTCTGAATCAGATTTTTGCTCAGGTCCCTCAATTTCAGCCAGAAAATACCTGAAATCACAGAAAAACACACAAACTCATAGTAAAGTCCAGAAAAGTGAATTTTAAATAAAAACTAATAAAAATGTACTAAAATCTAACTAAAAGATATCAAAAACATACTAAAACAATGCCAAAAAGTATACAAATTATCCGCTCATCACAACACCAAACTTAAATTGTTGCTTGTCCTCAAGCAACTGAAAATCAAATAAGATCAAAAGAAGAGAATATGCAATGAATTCCAAAAACATCTGTGAAGATCAGTATTAACTAGATGAGCGGGGCTTTTAACCTTCTGTCTCTGAACAGTTTTGGCATCTCAATCTATCCCTTGAAATTCAGAATGGTTGGCTTCTTTAGGAACTCAGAGTCCAGATAGTGTTAATGATTCTCCTAGTAAAGTATGATGATTCTTGAACATAGCTATTTATTGAGTCTTGGCTGTGGCCCAAAGCACTCTGTCTTCCAGTATTACCACCGGATACATACATGCCACAGACACATGATTGGGTGAACCTTTTCAGATTGTGACTCAGCTTTGCTAAAGTCCCCAATTAGAGGTGTCCAGGGTTCTTAAGCACACTCTTATTTGCCTTGGATCACAACTTTATTTCTTTTCTTTTTCTTTCTTTTCTTTCTTTTTTTTTCGATTTTTTTTTTTTTTTTTTTTTTTTTTTTCTCTTTTTTTTTTTTTGAATAGCTTTTTCTTGCTTCAAGAATCATTTTATTGATTTTTCAGATCCTCAGTAACATGTCTCCTTTTTCATCATTCTTTCAAGAGCCAACATTCATGAACCACAAATTCAAGATACATATGCACTGTTTACACATACATTCAGAGAACAAAAATATTGCCACCACATCAAAATAATTAAACTATTATAAAATTCAAAATTCATGCAATTCTTCCTTTTTCAATTAAGCACATTTTTATTCAAGAAAGGTGATGGATTCATAGGACATTCATAACTTTAAGGCATAGACACTAAGACACTAATGATCATAAGACACAAACATGGATAACATAAAGCATAAAAATTTCGAAAAACAAGGGAATAAAGAACAAGGAAATCAAGGAATGGGTCCACCTTAGTGATGGCGGCTCTTCCTTGCTTTTGAAGGTCCTATGGAGTGCTTGAGCTCCTCAATGTCTCTTCCTTGTCTTTGTTGCTCCTCCCTCATGATTCTTTGATCTTCTCTAATTTCATGGAGGAGAATGGAGTGTTCTTGATGCTCCACCCTTAGTTGTCCCATGTTGGAACTTAATTCTCCTAGGGAGGTGTTTAGTTGCTCCCAATAGTTTTGTGGAGGAAAGTTCATCCCTTGAGGAATCTCAGGGATTTCTTGATGAGAGGGGTCTCTTGTGTATTCCATCCTTTTCTTGGTGATGGGCTTGTCCTCATCAATGGGGATATCTCCTTCTATGTCAACTCCAACTGAATAACAGAGGTGACAAATGAGGTGAGGAAAGGCTAACCTTGCCACAGTGGAGGTCTTGTCCGCCACCTTATAGAGTTCTTGGGCTATAACCTCATGAACCTCTATTTCCTCTCCAATCATGATACTATGGATCATGATGGCCCGGTCTATGGTAACTTCGGACCGGTTGCTAGTGGGAATGATTGAGCGTTGTATGAACTCTAACCATCCTCTAGCCACGGGTTTGAGGTCATGCCTTCTCAATTGGACCGGCTTTCCTCTTGAATCTTGCTTCCATTGTGCGCCCTCTTCACATATGACTGTGAGGACTTGGTCCAACCTTTGATCAAAGTTGACCCTTCTAGTGAAAGGATGCTCATCTCCTTGCATCATAGGCAAGTTGAACGCCACCCTCACACTCTCCGGACTAAAATCCAAGTATTTCCCCCGAACCATAGTAAGATAATTCTTTGGATTCGGGTTCACACTTTGGTCATGGTTCTTTGTGATCCATGCATTGGCATAGAACTCTTGAACCATCAAGATTCCAACTTGTTGAATGGGGTTGGTGAGAACTTCCCAACCTCTTCTTTGGATCTCATGGCGGATCTCCGGATATTCACCCTTTTTGAGTAAAAAGGGGACTTCGGGGATCACCTTCTTCAAGGCCACAACTTCATAGAAGTGGTCTTGATGCACCTTTGAGAGGAATCTATCCATCTCCCATGACTCGGAGGTGGAAGCTTTTGCTTTCCCTTTCCTCTTTTTAGAGGTTTCTCCGGCCTTTGGTGCCATAATGGTTATGGAAAAACGAAAAAGCAACGCTTTTACCACACCAAACTTAAAATGTTTGCTCGTCCTCGAGCAAAAGAAGAAAGAAAGGAGTAGAAGAAGAAGAAATGAGGAAGAGGGGGAGGGTAGTGTGTTCGGCCAAAGGGGGAAGAAGTGGTCTTTAGGTTGTGTGAAAATGAAGGGTTGAAGAAGGGTATTTATAGGAGAGAGGGGGGTAAAGGTTCGGCCATTTGAGGGTGGGTTTGGGAGGGAAAGTGGTTTGAATTTGAAGGGTGAGGTTGGTGGGGTTTTATGAAGGATGGATGTGAGTGGTGAAGAGAAAGATGGGATTTGATAGGTGAGGGGTTTTTGGTGAAGAGGTGTTGAGGTGATTGGTGAATGGGGGAAGAAGAGAGAGAGTGATGGTAGGGTCCTGTGGGGTCCACAGATCCTGTAGTGTCAAGGAAAAGTCATCCTTGCACCAAATGGCATCAAAATCCACGTTTTGACCCATTTCTGGCGTTAAACGCCGGGCTGGTGCCCATTCCTGGCGTTTAACGCCAGGTTGTTGCCCTTTACTGGCGTTTAACGCCAGTCTGGTGCCCTTTTCTGGCGTTAAACGCCCAGAAAGGTGCCAGACTGGGCGTTAAATGCCCAACTGCTAGGCTGACTGGCGTTTGAACGCCAGCAGCATCTTCCTCCAGGGTGTGCTGTTTTTCTTCCTGTTTTTCATTTTGTTTTTGCTTTTTTCATTGTTTTTGTGACTTCTTATGATCATCAACCTACAAAAAAGATAAAATAACAAAAGAAAATAATTAATTATAAAACATTGGGTTGCCTCCCAACAAGCGCTTCTTTAGTGTCATTAGCTTGACAGAGGACTCCCATGGAGCCTCAGAAACACTCAGAACCGTGTTGAAACCTCCCAACACCAAACTTAGAGTTTGAATGTGGGGTTTCAACACCAAACTTAGAGTTTGGTTGTGGCCTCCCAACACCAAACTTAGAGTTTGACTGTGGGGGCTCTGTTTGGCTCTGTTTTGAGAGAAGCTCTTCATGCTTCCTCTCCATGATGATAGAGGGATATCCTTGGGCCTTAAACACCATGGATTCTTCATTCACTTGAATGATCAACTCTCCTCTATCAACATCAATCACAGCCTTTGCTGTGGCTAGGAATGGTCTGCCAAGGATGATGGATTCATCCATGCACTTCCCAGTCTCTAGGACTATGAAATCAGTAGGAATGTAATGGTCTTCAATCTTCACCAAAACATTCTCTATAAGTCCATGAGCTTGTTTTCTTGAATTGTCTGCCATCTCTAATGAGATTCTTGCAGCTTGCACCTCAAGGATCCCTAATTTCTCCATTACAGAGAGGGGCATGAGGTTTACACTTGACCCTAAGTCACACAAGGCCTTCTTGAAGGTCATGGTGCCTATGGTACAAGGTATAGAAAACTTCCCAGGATCCTGCCTCTTTTGAGGTAGTTTCTGCCTAGACAAGTCATCCAGTTCTTTGGTGAGCAAGGGAGGTTCATCCTCCCAAGTCTCATTTCCAAATAACTTGTCATTTAGTTTCATGATTGCTCCAAGGTATTTAGCAACTTGCTCTTCAGTAACATACTCATCCTCTTCAGAGGAAGAATACTCATCAGAGCTCATGAATGGCAGAAGTAAGTCCAATGGAATCTCTATGGTCTCATTTTGAGCCTCAGATTCCCATGGTTCCTCATTGGGGAACTCACTGGAGGCCAGTGCACGCCCATTGAGGTCTTCCTCAGTGGCGTTCACTGCCTCTCCTTCCTCCCAGAATTCGGCCATGTCTATGGCTTTGCACTCTCCTTTTGGATTTTCTTCTGTGTTACTTGGGAGAGTGCTTGGAGGAAGTTCAGTAATTTTCTTGCTCAGCTGACCCACTTGTCCTTCCAAATTCCTAATGGAAGATCTAGTTTCAGTCATGAAACTTTGAGTGGTTTTGATCAGATCAGAGACCATGGTTGCTAAGTCAGAATTATTCTGCTTAGAGCTCTCTGTCTGTTGCTGAGAAGATGATGGAAAAGGCTTGCCATTGCTAAACCTGTTTCTTCCACCATTATTGTTATTGAAACCTTGTTGAGGTCTCTCTTGATTCTTCCATGAGAGATTTGGGTGATTTCTCCATGAAGAATTATAGGTGTTTCCATAGGGTTCT
Organism: Arachis stenosperma; assembly: GCF_014773155.1. NCBI lineage: Eukaryota > Viridiplantae > Streptophyta > Magnoliopsida > Fabales > Fabaceae > Arachis > Arachis stenosperma. The sequence continues at coordinate 87,582,137 of NC_080380.1, forward strand.
CCTAGGTAATTCACCTCTTCCATGGAAGGGTTCTCAGGATCCTAAGCTTCTTCCTTAGATGAAGCATCCTTAGTACTGTTTGGTGCATTTTGCATTCCAGACAGACTTTGAGAAATCAAATTGACTTGTTGAGTCAATATCTTATTCTGAGCCAATATGGCATTCAGAGTGTCAATCTCAAGAACTCCTTTCTTCTGACTAGTCCCATTGTTCACAGGATTTCTTTCAGAAGTGTACATGAATTGGTTATTTGCAACCATTTCAATCAGTTCTTGAGCTTCAGTAGGCGTCTTCTTCAGATGAAGAGATCCTCCTGCAGAGCTATCCAAGGACATCTTAGATAGTTCAGAGAGACCATCATAGAAAATACCTATGATGCTCCATTCAGAAAGCATGTCAGAAGGACATTTTCTGATTAATTGTTTGTATCTTTCCCAAGCTTCATAGAGGGATTCTCCATCCTTTTGTCTAAAGGTTTGGACTTCCACTCTAAGCTTACTCCATCTTTGTGGTGGAAAGAATTTTGCCAAGAAGGCATTGACTAGCTTTTCCCATGAGTCCAGGCTTTCTTTAGGTTGAGAGTCCAACCATATTCTAGCTCTGTCTCTTACAGCAAAAGGGAATAGCATCAGTCTATAGACTTCAGGGTTAACCCCATTAGTCTTGACTGTGTCACAGATTTGCAAGAATTCAGCTAAAAACTGATGAGGATCTTCCATTGGAAGTCCATGGAACTTGCAATTCTGTTGCATTAGAGAAACTAATTGAGGCTTAAGCTCAAAGTTGTTTGCTCCAATGGCAGGGATAGAGATGCTTCTCCCATAAAAATCAGGAGTAGGTGCAGTAAAGTCACCCAGCACCTTCCTTGCATTGTTTGCATTGTTGTTGTTTTCTGCTGCCATGTTTTCTTCCTTGAAGAATTCGGTCAGGTCCTCTAAAGAGAGTTGTGCTTTGGCTTCTCTTAGCTTTCTCTTCAAAGTCCTTTCAGGTTCAGGATCAGCTTCAACAAGAATGCCTTTGTCCTTGCTCCTGCTCATATGAAAGAGAAGGGAACAAGAAAATGTGGAATCCTCTATGTCACAGTATAGAGATTCCTTTAAGTGTCAGAGGAAAAGAGAAATAGAAAGAAGAAGGAGAAGATAAATTCGAACTTTAGTTAGATAAGGTTCGAATTGTGCATTGAGAAGGAGTGGCACTCCATAAATAGAAGGATGTGGGAAGGAGGGAAGTTTATTTTCGAAAATCAAGTGAAAAATTTTGAAGTTATTTTGAAAAACATTAATTAATTTTCGAAAATAAAAGTGGAAAAGAAACCAAGTGATTTTTGAAAAAGATTTTGAAATTAGAAATTAAAAAGATTTGATTGAAAACTGTTTTGAAAAAGATGTGGTTAAAAAGATTTAAAAAAAGTGTGATTGAGAAGATATGATTTGAAAACTATTTGAAAAGATATGATTTTAAAAATGAATGACTTGCTTAACAAGAAAAGATATGATTTGAAACATTCAAACCTTTCTCAACAGAAAAGGTAACAATCTTGTGATGTTCAATCAAATCATTAATTGTTAGTAAGTATCTTTTAAAAAGGAAAGAAATTGATTTTGAAAACATTTGATTGAAAAGATTTGATTTGAAAAAGATTTGATTTTGAAAAACTAAAAAAAAAAAAAAAAAAAAAATTTGATTTTGAAAACAAAATCTTCCCCCTGCACCATCCTGGCGTTAAACGCCCAGAATGGTATACATTCTGGCGTTTAACGCCCAAAATGCACCCTTTTTGGGCGTTAAACGCCCAACCAGGTACCCTGGCTGGCGTTTAAACGCCAGTCTGCCTTCTTCACTGGGCATTTTTGAATGCTCAGCTTTTTCTGTATAATTCCTCTGCAGCATGTTTTGAATCTTCAATTCTTTGTATCATTGACTTGAAAGGACACAAATTAAAAATATTTTTGGATTTTTGATAATCAAAATGCAAAAGGAATCAATTAACAATGCATGCAAGACACCAAACTTAGCAGTTTGTGTACTACTGACACTAACAACATGAAAATGCATATGAGACACACAAAATACTTCAAGTCAATAGAATTCAAAGATCAAAACAAAGAAATATATGCATGGATTCGAAAAATATAACAAAAACATGCATTTGACACTAAACTTAAGATGAGACTCTAGACTCAAACAAGAAATATTTTTGGGATTTTATGGTTTTGCAAATTTTTTTGTATTTTTCGAAAATTAAGTGAAAAAAAAAGTATCAAAATTCTTAATGAGAATTCCAGGAATCAGTGCAATGCTAGTCTAAGGCTCCGGTCCAGGAATTAGACATGGCTTCACAGCCAGCCAAGCTTTCAAAGAAAGCTTCGGTCCAAAACACTAGACATGACCAAGGTCAGCCAAGCCTTAGCAAATCACTGCTCCAACAGCAAGATTGATACGAAATCAACAAGCTCTTGTGGTGATAAGTTGAAACCTCGGTCCAATCAGATTAGACATGGCTTCTCAGCCAGCCAGATTTCAACAAATCATCATGAAACTCTAGAATTCACCTTCAAGAATTTCGAAAAAAAATACCTAATCTAAGCAACAAGATGAACCGTCAGTTGTCCAGCCTAAACAATCCCGGGCAATAACACCAAAAATTTGATGTTGTTGCCGGATCTTGGCTCTGATGTTACCAAAAGCTTGCTCAAAACATGAACAATCCCCGGCAACGGCGCCAAAAACTTGGTCGGCGAAATTGTGAACTATACTTTTTCACAACTCTCATAATCCCTGGTAATGGCTCCAAAACTTGGTGCGCTTAATACCATGGCATTACACAACTTCGCACAACTAACCAGCAAGTGCACTGGGTCGTCCAAGTAATAAAACCTTACGTGAGTAAGGGTCGATCCCACGGAGATTGTTAGTATTGAAGCAAGCTATGGTCATCTTGTAAATCTTAGTCAGGCAAACTCAGATATATATGGTGATGAACGAAAATAACATAGAAGATAAAGATAGTGATACTTATGTATATCATTGGTGTATGAGCTTCAGACAAGTGTATGAAGATGCCTTCCCTTCCGTCTCTCTGCTTTCCTACAGCCTTCATCCAATCCTTTCTTACTCCTTTCCATGGCAAGCTCGTGTAGGGTCTCACTGTTGTCAGCAGCTACCTCCCATCCTCTCAGTGAAAGCGATTGCATATGTCCTGTCACGGCATAGCGGAATTCATCTGTCGGTTCTCAATCAGGCGCGGAATAGAATCCAGTGATTCTTTTGCGTTATCGCTAACGCCCCCGCCCTCAGGGTTTGAAGCACGTCACAGTCATTCAGTCATTGAATCCTACTCAGAACACCACAGACAAGGTTAGACCTTCCGGATTCTCTTGAATGCTGCCATCAGGTCCTGCCTATACCACGAAGACTCCGAAGAATCCAAGAGATATTCACTAAGCCTCGAATGCTTGTAGAACAAGAATGGTTGTCAGTCACCTTGTTCATAGGTGAGAGTGGTGATGGGCGTCAATCATCACCATCATCATGTTGAAGAACAAGTGATATCTTGGTAAAAGAACAAGCGGAATTGAATGGAAGAACAATAGTAATTGCATTAATACTCGAGGTACAGCAGAGCTCCACACCCTTAATCTATGGTGTGTAGAAACTCCACCGTTGAAAATACATAAGAACAGGGTCTAGGCATGGCCGAATGGCCAGCCTCCCAGAGGTCTAAGATAGCATAAAACAAAGATAGCTACCAAAGTCTCGATAGCTACCAAAGTCTCGATAGCTACCAAAGTCTCGATAGCTACCAAAGTCTCGATACAAATACAATAGTAAAAGGTCCTACTTATAGATAACTAGTAGCCTAGGTGTACAAAGATGAGTAAATGACATAAAAATCCACTTCCGGGCCCACTTGGTGTGTGCTTGGGCTGAGCAATCAAGGAAATTCGTGTAGAGAACTTTTCTGGAGTTAAACGCCAGCTCCCATGCCAGTTTGGGCGTTTAACTCCAACTTTTATTCCTGTTCCGGCGTTTAACGCTGGAATTCCTGAGGCCGGATTGCTTTGCGGGTTTGGGCCATCAAATCTTGGACAAAGTATGGACTATTATATATTGCTGGAAAGCCCTGGATGTCTACTTTCCAACGCCGTTGAGAGCGCGCCAATTGGGCTTCTGTAGCTCCAGAAAATCCACTTTGAGTGCAGGGAGGTCAGAATCCAACAGCATCTGCAGTCCTTTTTGGTCTCTGAATCAGATTTTTGCTCAGGTCCCTCAATTTCAGCCAGAAAATACCTGAAATTACAGAAAAACACACAAACTCATAGTAAAGTCCAGAAAAGTGAATTTTAAATAAAAACTAATAAAAATGTACTAAAATCTAACTAAAAGATATCAAAAACATACTAAAAACAATGCCAAAAAGTATACAAATTATCCGCTCATCAACGACCTCTCGACACTTAGAAGTTTGCATGGTCCTCCATGCTATTGGTAATGCGCAAGGTGGGATTAGAGTTGGCACCTCCACTATCCATCTCTTGAGTGCTCACTTCACTTTGGTCTGATGTGGATGTGGAAATGTTCGGCTCTTCCATGGGTGGGTTAACACAACCCTAGAGCTTCTTCATATAAGCAAATTGGCATTTGTTCTGCCACACAGATCGGTCCACCTTTGGAGTAAGCTCAAGAAGTAGTTGGTGGGATGCTTTCTGTGGTGCTGATGAAGTGGTAGGAATATTGGAAGAAGGAACCCTGTCAAGGCTTGTGGTGTCCACAGAAGGCTTAAGATATTTTCCGCTCGAGACGATGTCACCTTTCACCGAAATTATTGCCTTCATGTCCTTAGCCTCGTGGGGAACACCAGCAGCAGTAACCAAATCTGTTACCAAGGAGGGAAATAGGAGGTTAGAGGTTACTCTTAGCATGGACGCGACCCATTGCTTGTCGGATGAGGAGAAGGATGTTGTTTGGCCTCTTAGCGAGTATGCACCAGACAAGAAAGGCTAAGTCTGCTGTGATGGATGACTCATGAGTGGTTAGAAGCTCATAGTGGGACAAGATTTGAGCCAACGCTTGAGTCTTCACAGTAAGCGCGCGTGCGTCAATGCACTTAGTCTGGGGCCTGAGTCTCCCTTGGGTCCAATGTGTCTCCGGTTGGGCAATGACCTTAAGTTTCGAATCCCAATCAAAACCGCGTGTGCAGCGCTGTAGTTGGACCTCTTGGTAACCATTTGTCCCATCCGCCACTGGCAAGACCTTAAGTAACCCGTGAATGGCTTATTCCGAAATGGGGACTTGCTTCCGGCGCACAAATATTGATTGAAGAGAAGGTGAGTGGTAGTTGGAGTAGAACTCCACCACCCAAGAAAGATTAGCTTCCTGCGGTCTCCGCATGAGAAATCCCCATTGTCACCGCTCAATGCAGGGTAAGACACACTGAACAAAATGCTCCAGAAGATCGAGCAGAGGTTCAGAGTGGTAATTCTTTTCAACCAAAATTGGGAACATGTGCTCACAAAAGTGATTGGTGAACCTTGCGGAGTCCTTCATAGGGTTGCCCTTCTCCTGCTCATCAATATGAATGATCCTATTCACCCTCTTGGAAGGAGGCTTAGCTTTTGGTGCAATGAGTGCCTTGGCAGTTGTTTTTTGAGGTGTCCTCTTGGTAGTGGGCTTTTTCGGAGACTTTTCCTTGTCCTTTTTTATGGCCATCCTAAAAACGGAAGGAGAAGAGAAAACATTAAACTCAAAGAAGTAACACTAATATAATAATATGCAAGTGAGAAATAATACCATAAAGGAGTAAAGTGTCTTGAAGACATGATAGCTTCAACATGTAAGTAAGACAACAATGCAAGCATCGGGGCAAATAACTAGCATGAGATGCAAGAGTGAGAAAGGCATGCAAGTAAAAGCATGAGAAGAATGGACTCAAACATCAATAACAACACAAAGTAACACATACAAGAAAGATAATAAGCACAAGAAAATCAATCACCTAATCCAATTCCAAGATAATAAAGCATACAAAAGAGATAGAGTGGATTTAGAGAGGGTTGAAACACAAATCTTGCAATATGATACAAGGAAGCAAGTCATGGGTATTGAGTATATAAATGTTAAAGATGAAGCACAATAGGTTCAATGCACAACAAGGAAGCAAGTGTAATTAGAAAAGAGCACTAAATTGAAAGCATAATGTCAAAATGCACTAAAATTGTCATAGGTGCTTTTCGTCAAACACTTGGTGTGCGACATTCAAACAATAAGCAAATTGAATAATTTCAAAATGTAATACCCAAAATGAAATACCAATCATCAAGACAACACCACATAATGCAATTAAACTAAGTAATAACAAAATATCCAACCAATGCAAGTAGAGTAATGGAGTTCAACACCCATAGAGAATGGAAAAAAGAAAGAGAAGAAACAAAAATGAAAAGTACACAACAAAAGCACAATGCAACGAAGATGAAAGAAAAAATAGAGTAATAGCATGCAATTAAAAAGAAGGGAATAGTGAGAAGCAAAAGAGAAAGAAAAGAAATAAAACCTTGGAAGGAAGAAGAAAATAGAGTTGAGTGTAGGTGAGAAGAAGGAAAGAGAGAGAAGAAAAAGAGAGGAGAGAGAAAATATGAGGCCGCCGGAGGTGTTGGTCACCCGTGGTTGAAGTCATCGGTGGTTGTGGGCGGAGAAGAGTTGATAAGATGGGAGTAGAAGATAGGAAGAAGGAATAGAAGAAAGGAAGTAAAGGAAGAAGAGAACAAAAGGTGTGCTGCATATCAGCTGCGTCGGCGACGTGACGCGTGTGTGTCATCCACGCGTACGCGTGGATGGTAGAAATAGCGACGACGCGTGCGCGTCGACCCACGCGTACGCGTGGGGAGCAATTGTGCTCCACGCACAAAGTTCACACAGAACTGGCACAACTCTCGGGTGTTTGTACCAGGAGATGCGTAGATGCATCGACGCGTACGCGTTGCCCACGCTCGCTGATGAGCGGATATTTTATACGCTTTTTGGGGGTAATTTCATGTAGATTTTAGCATGTTTCGATTAGTTTTTAGTTAAATATTATTAGTTTTTAGGCAAAAATCATATTTCTGGACTTTACTATGAGTGTGTGTATTTTTCTGTGATTTCAGGTATTTTCTGACTGAAATTGAGGGAGCTGAGCAAAAATCTGACTTAGGCTGAAAAAGGACTGCTGATGTTGTTGGATCCTGACCTCCCTGCACTCGAAATGGATTTTCTGGAGCTACAGGAGTCCAATTAGCGCGCTCTCAACGGCGTTGGAAAGTAGACATCCAGGGCTTTTCAGCAATATATAATAGTCTATACTTTGCGCAAGGATAGACGACGTAACTTGGCGTTGAACGCCAAGTACATGCAGCTGTCTGGAGTTAAACGCCAGAAAAACGTCATGATCCGGAGTTGAACGCCCAAAACACGTCATAACCTGGAGTTTAACGCCAGGAAAGGCCTCTACTCGTGGATAGCTTTAGTCTCAGCCCCAGTACACACCAAGTGGGCCCCAGAAGTAGATTTCTGCACCAATTATCTTAGTTTATTCATTTTCTGTAAACCTAGGTTACTAGTTTAATATTTAAACAACTTTTACAGACATTTTCGGTACCTCATGACATTTTTCAGATCTGAATTACATACTTTTGACGGCATGAGTCTCTAAACTCCATTGTTGGGGGTGAGGAGCTCTGCAGCGTCTCGATGATTTAATACAATTCCTTTGTTTTCCATTCAAACACGCTTGTTCTTATCTAAGATGTTTATTCGCGCTTAATTGTGAAGAAGGTGATGATCCGTGACACTCATCACCTTCCTCAACCCATGAACGTGTGCCTGACAACCACCTCCGTTCTACATCAGATTGAATGAATATCTCTTAGATTCCTTAATCAGAATCTTCGTGGTATAGGCCGGATTGATGGCGGCATTCATGAGAATCCGGAAAGTCTAAACCTTGTCTGTGGTATTCCGAGTAGGATTCTGGGATTGAATGACTGTGACGTGCTTCAAACTCCTGAGGGCTGGGCGTTAGTGACAGACGCAAAAGAATCAATGGATTCTATTCCAACCTGATTGAGAACCGACAGATGATTAGCCGTGCTGTGACAGAGCATAGGAACGTTTTCACTGAGAGGATGGGAAGTAGCCACTGACAACGGTGACACCCTACATAGAGCTTGCCATGGAAGGAACTTGCATGTGAGAAGAGGATTTCAAGGAAGAGTTGAAGTTCAAAGGACAAAGCATCTCCAAAACTCCAACATATTCTCCATTACTGCACAACAAGTAACGCTAGTATTTCTTTATTATTCCAACTTACAATTTTAAGTAGTTTGGCTTTTTACAAGTAAAACCCAAATAACCTTATTGGCATCCTGACTAAGATTAATAAAATAAGTATTGATTGCTTCAAACCAATAATCTCCGTGGGATCGACCCTTACTCACGTAAGGTATTACTTGGACGACCCAGTGCACTTGCTGGTTAGTTGAACGGAGTTGTGTACATACTAAAGATCAAAAGATAGAAATCACAATTTCGTCCACCAAGTTTTTGGCGCCGTTGCCGGGGATTATTTGAGTTTGGACAATTGAAGGCTTATTTTATTTCTTAGATTAGGAATAATTTATTTTTGTTGTTATAGAGTCATTAAATTTTGATAGGATAGTTTCTTTTCAAAAATTTCTTTTCAAAAATATTATTTTTCTTAATTAATTGTTAATTTTTCGTGAGTTTAGTGTTTTATTCTAAGTTTGGTGTTAATTGCATATTTTATATTTTCTTTGAAATTCTCGTGTTGAGTTTTCTTGGTTCTTCCTTGATTTTCAAGTTGTTCTTGATAATTGGTTATACCCTTTGGAACCTTTTTCAAAAATAATTTTTCTTGGATTGAATCTTGTACCAAACTCTAAGTTTGGTGTTTTCTTGTTAAGTTTTCTTTAATTTTCGAAAATTTGTTTTGATTTTCTAAAAATTTTAAGTTTGGTGTTCTTTCTTTTGTTCTTGGTGTTCTTGTGAATCTTCAAGGTGTTCTTGAGTTTTTCTTGTGTCTTGATCTTAAAATTTTTAAGTTTGGTGTTCCTTGGTGTTTTCCCTCCAAAAACTTTCGAAAATAAGGAGCATTGGATCTAAAAATTTTAAGTCTTGTGTCTTTTGTGTGTTTTTCTCTTTCATCATAAAATTCAAAATTCAAAAAAAAAAATATTTATTTTCTAACTAATTTTAAACTACTCTTTTTTCGAAATTTTATATTAAAAATTCAATTTTCAATTTCAAAATATTTTCACTTTCATTTATTTATTTCGTTTTTATTTTTACAAAATAAATAATACCAACATATTCCACAGTCCTTTATAAATAAATAACTCTATTGTTCAATATGGAAGCAAGTAGGAATGAACAGTCCAAGAGGACTTTGGGGTCATATGCCAACCCCACTACTGCTTCATATGGGAGTAGCATCTGTATACCCTCCATTGGAGTTAGTAGCTTTGAGCTGAATCCTCAGCTCATTATCATGGTGCAGCAGAACTGCCAGTATTCTGGTCTTCCACATGAAGAACCTACAGAGTTTCTGGCACAATTTTTACAAATTGCTGACACAGTACATGATAAAGAAGTGGATTAGGATGTCTACAGATTATTACTGTTTCCATTTGCTGTAAAAGATCAAGCTAAGAGGTGGTTAAATAACCAGCCTAAGAACAGCATAAAAACATGGAAACAGCTGTCAGAAAAATTCCTGAATCACTATTTCCCTCCCAAACGGATGACACAGCTAAGGCTGAACATACAAGGCTTCAAACAAGGAGATAATGAATCCCTTTATGATGCCTGGGAGAGATACAGAGAGATGCTAAGAAAATGCCCCTCTGAAATGTTTTCAGAATGGGTGCAATTAGACATCTTCTACTATGGGCTTACAGAAAAAGCTCAGATTTCTCTAGACCACTCAGCTGGTGGATCTATACACATGAGAAAAACAATTGAAGAAGCTCAAGAGCTTATTGATACAGTTGCCAGAAATCAGCATCTGTACCTAAGCAGTGAATCCTCTATGAAAGAAGAAGCCAAAACAGTAACTGCAGAACTCAGTCCAGTGGATCAGGCTAATGAATTCAATCAGCAATTAGATTTTCTAACTCAGCAGCTAGCCGAATTCAAGGAAATATTACAGGAAACAAGAATGGCTAACAGGAACATGGAAGTGCAATTAAAGCAGACAGAAAAGCAACTGTCAAAACAAATAACAGAAGAATGCCAAGCAGTTCAATTAAGAAGTGGGAAAACATTAAATACCTCACTTCAAAGCAGCAGGAAACCAAGAAATGAACAAGAGGATACTCAAAATCCCTCTGAGGACAATCAGAGCCCAGAGAGGAACAAAGCTGGCGCTGAACGCCCAGACCATGCTCATTCCTGGCGTTCAACGCCAGAAACAAGCATGAATCCGGCGTTGAACGCCCAAAGGGAGCATGGTTCTGGCGTTCAAACGCCAGTGACAAACAAGGAAGTGGCGTCTAACGCCACTCCAGCTCCTACCACTGGCGTTCAATTGCCAGTGGGGAATCAGTTACATACAAGTATTGATAACAACCCTTCTAAAAAGGCTTCCCAACCCACTTCTGTAGGTAATAAACCTGCAGCAACTAAGGTTGAGGAATACAAAGCCAAAATGCCTTATCCTCAAAAACTCCGCCAAGCGGAACAGGATAAGCAATTTGCTCGCTTTGCAGACTATCTCAGGACTCTTGAAATAAAGATTCCGTTTGCAGAAGCACTTGAGCAAATACCCTCTTATGCTAAGTTCATGAAAGAAATCTTAAGTCATAAGAAGGATTGGAGGGAAACTGAAAAGGTCTACCTCACTGAAGAATGCAGTGCAGTCATTCTGAAAAGCTTACCTGAGAAGCTTAAAGATCCTGGGAGCTTTATGATACCATGCACATTAGAGGGTAATTGTACCAAGCAAGCTTTATGTGATCTTGGGGCAAGTATCAACCTAATACCTGCATCTACTATTAGAAAGCTTGGTTTAACTGAAGAAATTAAACCAACCAGGATATGCCTTCAACTTGCTGATGGCTCCATTAAGTACCCATCAGGCGTGATTGAAGACATGATTGTCAAGGTTGGGCCATTTTCCTTTCCTACTGACTTTGTGGTGCTGGAAATGGAGGAGCACAAGAGTGCAACTCTCATTCTAGGAAGACCTTTCCTAGCAACTGGCCGAACCCTCATTGATGTCCAAAAAGGGGAAGTGACCTTGAGAGTCAATGAGGAGGAGTTCAAGTTAAATGTTGTCAAAGCAATGCAACATCCAGACACCCCAAATGACTGCATGAGTGTTGATATTATTGATTCTCTGGTAAGAGAGGTCAATATGGCTGAGAGTTTGGAATCAGAACTAGAGGACATCTTTAAAGATGTTCAGCCTGATTTGGAGGAGTCAGAGAAGATAATAGAACCTCTGAAAATCCCTCAAGAAGAGGAGAAACCTCCAAAACCCGAACTCAAACCATTACCACCATCCCTAAAATATGCATTTCTGGGAGAAGGTAATACTTTTCCTGTAATTATAAGCTCTACCTTAGAGCCACAGGAAGAGGAAGCACTAATTCAAGTGCTAAGGACGCACAAGACAGCTCTTGGGTGGTCCATTAGTGATCTTAAGGGCATTAGCCCAGCCAGATGCATGCACAAAATCTTGCTAGAGGATGACGCCAAGCCAGTGGTTCAACCACAAAGGCGGCTGAATCCAGCTATGAAAGAAGTGGTGCAGAAAGAGGTCACTAAATTACTAGAGGCTGGGATTATTTATCCTATTTCTGACAGCCCCTGGGTGAGCCCTGTCCAAGTTGTCCCAAAGAAAGGAGGCATGACAGTGGTTCATAATGAAAAAAATGAACTGGTTCCTACAAGAACAGTTACAGGGTGGCGTATGTGCATTGATTATAGAAGGCTCAATACAGCCACCAGAAAGGATCATTTTCCTTTACCATTCATAGACCAGATGCTAGAAAGACTAGCAGGTCATGAATACTACTGCTTCCTGGATGGATATTCAGGTTATAATCAAATTGCAGTAGATCCCCAGGATCAGGAGAAAACGGCGTTCACATGCCCATCTGGAGTATTTGCATACAGAAGGATGCCATTTGGCCTGTGCAATGCACCTGCAACCTTTCAGAGGTGCATGCTTTCCATTTTTTCTGATATGGTGGAAAAATTTCTGGAAGTCTTCATGGATGACTTTTCAGTATTTGGGGACTCATTCAGCTCCTGCCTTAACCATTTAGCACTTGTTCTGAAAAGATGCCAAGAGACTAACCTGGTTTTAAACTGGGAAAAATGTCACTTTATGGTGACTGAAGGAATTGTCCTTGGGCACAAAATTTCGAACAAGGGAATAGAGGTGGACCAAGCTAAGGTAGAAGTAATTGAAAAATTACCACCACCTGCTAATGTTAAGGCAATCAGAAGCTTTCTGGGGCATGCAGGATTCTATAGGAGGTTTATAAAGGATTTTTCAAAAATCGCCAAACCTCTGAGCAACCTGCTAGCTGCTGACACGCCATTTATCTTTGATAAAGAGTGTTTGCAGGCATTTGAGACTCTGAAAGCTAAATTGGTCACAGTACCAATCATCTCTGCACCAGACTGGACATTACCATTTGAATTGATGTGCGATGCCAGTGACCATGCCATTGGTGCAGTGTTGGGACAAAGGCATGACAAGCTTCTGCACGTCATTTACTATGCCAGCCGTGTTCTAAATGATGCACAGAAGAATTACACAACCACAGAAAAAGAGCTACTTGCAGTGGTTTACGCCATTGACAAATTCAGATCCTATTTAGTAGGATCAAAAGTGATTGTGTACACTGATCATGCTGCTCTTAAATATCTACTCACAAAGCAGGATTCCAAACCCAGACTCATCAGATGGGTGTTGCTTCTGCAAGAGTTTGATATAGAAATAAGAGACAGAAAAGGGACAGAAAATCAAGTAGCAGATCACCTGTCCCGAATAGAACCAGTAGAAGGGGCGTCCCTCCCTCTCACTGAGATCTCTGAAACTTTTCCGGATGAGCAACTGTTTGCCATCCAGGAAGTGCCATGGTTTGCAGACATTGCAAACTACAAGGCAGTGAGATTCATACCCAAAGAGTACAGTAGGGTGCAATCAAAGAAATTAATCACAGATGCAAAGTACTATCTTTGGGATGAACCATATCTCTTCAAGAGATGTGCAGACGGAGTAATCCGTAGATGTGTGCCTAAAGAGGAAGCACAAAAGATCCTTTGGCATTGCCATGGATCACAGTATGGAGGACATTTTGGAAGTAAGCGAACAGCCACAAGGGTCCTCCAAAGTGGCTTCTACTGGCCCACTCTCTATAAAGATTCCCGAGCATTTGTGCTTAATTGTGACAATTGCCAAAGATCAGGCAACCTACCTCACAGTTATGCCATGCCTCAACAAGGAATCTTGGAGATTGAGTTGTTTGATGTATGGGGCATTGACTTCATGGGACCTTTCCCACCATCATACTCAAACAACTATATTCTGGTGGCAGTGGATTATGTATCCAAATGGGTGGAGGCTATTGCAACACCCACTAATGACACTAAAACAGTGTTGAAATTCCTCCAGAAACATATCTTCAGCAGATTTGGTATCCCTAGAGTGTTAATCAGTGATGGGGGTACTCATTTCTGTAACAAACAGCTTTACTCTGCTCTGGTACGTTATGGAGTCAACCACAAGGTAGCTACTCCATATCATCCACAAACTAATGGGCAAGCTGAAGTCTCAAATAGAGAACTCAAAAGAATCCTGGAACGGACTGTCATTAACCGTAGAAAGGATTGGGCAAGAAGCTTGGATGATGCTCTGTGGGCATACAGAACAGCATTTAAGACCCCTATAGGGACCTCTCCATACCAGCTTGTGTATGGAAAGGCGTGTCACTTGCCGGTGGAACTGGAACACAAGGCCTACTGGGCAACCAGATTCCTGAACCTTGATGCCAAGTTAGCTGGAGAAAGACGATTACTCCAGTTAAATGAGCTAGAGGAATTTAGACTCAATGCTTTCGAAAATGCAAAAATTTACAAAGAGAAATCAAAAAGATGGCATGATAAGAAATTGTCATCCAGAGTCTTTGAGCCAGGACAGAAAGTTCTGTTATTTAATTCAAGGCTCAAATTATTCCCTGGGAAATTAAAATCCCGGTGGAGAGGTCCATATGTAATTACAAGTGTATCACCATATGGATACATAGAACTTCAGGATAGTGACTCCAACAAAAAGTTCATTGTTAATGGACAAAGAGTCAAACACTATCTTGAAGGAAATTTTGAGCAAGAGTGCTCAAGACTGAGACTTAATTAAAACTCAGTAACAGTCCAGCTAATGACATTAAAGAAGCGCTTGCTGGGAGGCAACCCAGTCATTTCCTAAGTTATTTACTAATTAAATAAATTTTCTTTCTTTACAGGTTTAAGCTCAAGTATCTTCAAAGGTGAAATAGCAATCGGTTGAAGTCACAGAGTTACAGGGAAATTTGGAAGCTCACTGGCATGAAAAAGCCAGTAAGAAATACTTTGGGCGTTAAACGCCCAAAAGAAGCTCTCACTGGGCGTTTAACGCCAGTGAAGGTAGCCATGTGGGCGTTAAACGCCAGAAAGGAGCATCTTCTGGGCGTTAAACGCCAGAAAGATGCACCTTCTGGGCGTTTAACGCCAGTCTGCTAGCATCCTAGGCGTTCAGAAAAACGCCCAGTGACGAAGGACTTCCTGGCGTTCAACGCCAAAAAGAAGCACCAAATGGGCGTTGAACGCCCAGGAGAAGCAACAATTGGGCGTTAAACGCCCAAACCATGCACCATGTGGGCGTTTAACGCCAGGATGGTGTGAGGAGGTACAATTTCGTTTTTAATCCAAATTTTTTTATTTTTTATGTTTCAAACCATGATTTCTTGCATAAACATATTTTAAATCATCACCCCTCAATCCAAATTAGTATTCTAAAAATCCAAATTTTTAAAATCTCTTTCAAAAAAAAAAATATATCAAATGTATCTTAATTTATAAAACCAAATGGTTTTCCAATCCAATCCAACTCTTTTAAAAATTTGTTTTCAAAACTCAATTGTCTTCTTAAAATCTTTTTCAAAATTAAAAATTTCAGATTTATCTTTTCAAATTATTATTCATATCTTTCTCTTTTAAAATTATATCTTTTTCTTATCATATATTTCAAAATCATATCTTCTATCTTAATTCTTTCTTATTTTTCGAATAAACTCCCACCCCCCTCCCTATATATTGTATTCGGTGCCCTCTTCATCACCACCATTCCACAATTGTTCTCCTTCTATCCCTCTTCTTTCTTCTCTTTTGCTTGAGGACAAGCAAAGCTCTAAGTTTGGTGTGTTTTACCCGTGATCACAAAAACTATTGTGTCTCTTGATCATGGCTCCTAAAGGGAAACAACCCAACCCAAGAGGCAAGAAAGAAAGCACTCCAAAGCCACTTTGGAATCAAGGGAAGTTCTTAACTAAAGAACATTCAGACCATTACTACAAGATAATGAGTCACAGATGAGTGATCCCGGAAGTCAGATTTGATCTGAAAGAAGATGAATATCCGGAGATCCAAGAGCAAATTCAAAACAGGAATTGGGAAATTCTGACCAATCCTGAAACGAAAGTGGGGAAGAACATGGTTCAGGAATTTTATGCTAATTTATGGCAGACAGAAAGGCAAAGAATCATTGGAGCCGCCCTCTTTGACCATAAGACAGTAGTCAGAGGAAAGATCATTCATACCAATGCTGACAAGATCAGGGAGATATTCAAGATTCCTCAACTGAAAGATGACCCAGACTCCTTTAATAGGAGAATGATGAGGGTCAATAAAGGATTGGACAAGATCTTGGAAGATATATGCATCCCTGGAGCCAAGTGGACCACCAGCACGACTGGCATCCCTGTTCAACTCAAAAGGGAAGATCTAAAACCAGTAGCCAGAGGCTGGCTGGATTTCATTGGGCGTTCCATATTGCCCACCAGCAACCGTTCTGAAGTAACCATCAAAAGAGCTGTCATGATTCACTGCATCATGTTGGGAAAAGAGGTAGAAGTCCATCAACTGATCTCATGTGAGCTATACAAAGTAGCAAACAGGAACTCTAAGGACGCCAGATTGGCCTATCCAAGCCTAATTTCTATGCTTTGCAAAGATGCTGGAGTAAAGATGGGAATAACTGAATATATCCTAATTGAAAAGCCCATTACTGGAATATCAATGGTCAGACAACAACAACAACATGATTCAACCAAGAGGAGAGCACAAGAAGCCCTCCCAGAACTGCCCCAATTCGAATACTGGGAACATCTTGAGGCTTCTATTTCCAGATTGCAAGAAGCTATGGATCAAATAAAGGAAGAACAGAATAATCAAAGTAGCATGATTTGCAAACTGCTCAAGGAACAGAAGGAGCAATGGCGTGATCTAAGGGAGCTAAAG
The DNA here is from genome assembly GCF_014773155.1 of Arachis stenosperma. NCBI lineage: Eukaryota > Viridiplantae > Streptophyta > Magnoliopsida > Fabales > Fabaceae > Arachis > Arachis stenosperma. Next base: position 87,598,700 of record NC_080380.1, read on the forward strand.
CGCCAAAAGATTAATCCATGAAAAAGCACCACATATTTTAGAGGAACACCTACTCCTCAAAACAACAGGTTGCTGAGCTCCAATTTTCCTTTTCTTTTCCTGCTTTTAACTTAGTGATAGCGTTTTTTTTTTAGAAATTCACCTTAGGAGATATTTAGTAGTAATTAGTATGTCTATTTTGATTTTATTTCCAATTAAGCAATAATTTATTTTTCTCATCATCATCAGGCATGAATAAAGTAGTAGATTTTTTTTAGAATAAAGAAGTAATCTATATTTTTCGAGTTCTTAATAATAAAAATTATAATTAATTATATGTGGTGGCAATACTCTTTGTTCTCTGAATGAATGCTTGAACAGTGCATAATATGTACTTTGAATTTGATGAATATTGGCTCCTGAAAGGATGAAGAACACGAAAAATATTATTGATGATCTGAAAAATCATGAAATTGATTCTTGAAGCAAGAAAAAGCAGCAAAAAAAAAAAAAAACAAGCCATGAGCACTAGACAAGAGTAAAAAGGGTCCAAGGCTTTGAGCATCAATGGATAGGAGGGCCCTAGGAAATAAAATCCAGGCCTAAGCGGCTAAATCAAGCTGTCCCTAACCATGTGCTTGTGTCATGAAGGTCCAAGTGAAAAGCTTGAGACTGAGTGGTTAAAGTCGTGATCCAAAGCAAAAGAGTGTGCTTAAGAGCTCTGGACACCACTAACTGGGGACTCTAGCAAAGCTGAGTCACAATCTGAAAAGGTTCACCCAGTCATGTGTCTGTGGCATTTATGTATCCGGTGGTAATACTGGAAGACAAAGTGCTTAGGGCCACGGCCAAGACTCATAAATAGCTGTGTTCAAGAATCAACATACTACACTAGGAGAGTCAATAATACTATCTGAATTCTGAGTTCCTAAGGATGCCAATCATTCTGAAATTCAAAAGATACAGGGAGATGCCAAAACTGTTCAGAAACAAAAAGCTACAAGCCCCGCTCATCTAATAAGAATCTGAGCTTCATTTAAAACTCTAAAATATTATTACTTCTTTATTTCTGCTAAAACCCATTTTATTTATCTAGTTGCTTGAGGACAAGCAACAGTTTAAGTTTGGTGTTGTGATGAGCGGATATTTTATACGCTTTTTGGGGGTAATTTCATGTAGATTTTAGCATGTTTCGATTAGTTTTTAGTTAAATATTATTAGTTTTTAGGCAAAAATCATATTTCTGGACTTTACTATGAGTGTGTGTATTTTTCTGTGATTTCAGGTATTTTCTGACTGAAATTGAGGGAGCTGAGCAAAAATCTGACTTAGGCTGAAAAAGGACTGCTGATGCTGTTGGATCCTGACCTCCCTGCACTCGAAATGGATTTTCTGGAGCTACAAGAGTCCAATTGGCGCGTTCTCAACGGCGTTGGAAAGTAGACATCCAGGGCTTTCCAGCAATATATAATAGTCCATACTTTGCGCAAGGATAGACGACGTAACTTGGCGTTGAACGCCAAGTACATGCAGCTGTCTGGAGTTAAACGCCAGAAAAACGTCATGATCCGGAGTTGAACGCCCAAAACACGTCATAACCTGGAGTTTAACGCTAGGAAAGGCCTCTACTCGTGGATAGCTTTAGTCTCAGCCCCAGTACACACCAAGTGGGCCCCAGAAGTGGATTTCTGCACCAATTATCTTAGTTTATTCATTTTCTGTAAACCTAGGTTACTAGTTTAATATTTAAACAACTTTTACAGACATTTTCGGTACCTCATGACATTTTTCAGATCTGAATTACATACTTTTGACGGCATGAGTCTCTAAACTCCATTGTTGGGGGTGAGGAGCTCTGCAGCGTCTCGATGATTTAATACAATTCCTTTGTTTTCCATTCAAACACGCTTGTTCTTATCTAAGATGTTTATTCGCGCTTAATTGTGAAGAAGGTGATGATCCGTGACACTCATCACCTTCCTCAACCCATGAACGTGTGCCTGACAACCACCTCCGTTCTACATCAGATTGAATGAATATCTCTTAGATTCCTTAATCAGAATCTTCGTGGTATAGGCCGGATTGATGGCGGCATTCATGAGAATCCGGAAAGTCTAAACCTTGTCTGTGGTATTCCGAGTAGGATTCCGGGATTGAATGACTGTGACGTGCTTCAAACTCCTGAGGGCTGGGCGTTAGTGACAGACGCAAAAGAATCAATGGATTCTATTCCAACCTGATTTAGAACCGACAGATGATTAGCCGTGCTGTGACAGAGCATAGGAACGTTTTCACTGAGAGGATGGGAAGTAGCCACTGACAACGGTGACACCCTACATAGAGCTTGCCATGGAAGGAACTTGCGTGTGAGAAGAGGATTTCAAGGAAGAGTTGAAGTTCAAAGGACAAAGCATCTCCAAAACTCCAACATATTCTCCATTACTGCACAACAAGTAACGCTAGTATTTCTTTATTATTCCAACTTACAATTTTAAGTAGTTTGGCTTTTTACAAGTAAAACCCAAATAACCTTATTGGCATCCTGACTAAGATTAATAAAATAAGTATTGATTGCTTCAAACCAATAATCTCCGTGGGATCGACCCTTACTCACGTAAGGTATTACTTGGACGACCCAGTGCACTTGCTGGTTAGTTGAATGGAGTTGTGTACATACTAAAGATCAAAAGATAGAAATCACAATTTCGTCCACCACTCGCGCGTGGGTGGCCCTTTTTTTTACAACATAAAGAAGGACAGTTTTAACACAATCTTGGCAGTCATTCAGCTAGATAGTTCAAGAAAACACACACAATTTTATGCAATACTCAAAATGAAGCATTTTCTTCAACACAACTAATTCAACCAAACCAAAATCAATGAAATTCTCATGAATATCTCAACTATTCAGCAAAATCAACAAAATCTAGCACACCTAAACAAACTCAACAACATCAAGAAATCACAAAATTCACAAAGGCTCTAAAACTAGAAGTAAGAAAGTATATACAAGGAAGATCATACCATGGTGGGGTGTCTCCCACCTAGCACTTTTCTTTAACGTCCTTAAGTTGGATGGTCATGAGCTTAAGCTTTTCCTCCTTTTGGTGCATCCACAAGTAGGAACACCTCCACTTCCCTTGATGATTTGTAGCCATGATACTTCTTCACTATGTGGCCGTTCAATTTGAATGTCACACCACTTTGAGGGTGGAATAGTTTGACCACGCTATAGGGCTTCACCTCCTTTACTCTAAAGGGTCCATTGACGTGGTGGAAATTGGCAGATTAAGAAATTAAGGTGAGAGATACGTTGCAAGTACAGTTCTTAACCAACAAAAATCTGCTTATCAAATTAGAAGGTTTGTCACAAAATTAGAATTAAAATACTGGGAGTATGAATCCCAGGTCGTCTCCCAACGAGTTGCAGAAAGATGTGCTATTTTAGTAATCAGAGGTTTTCCAAAGTGGTTTTGAGTTTGTTAAATAGGATATTAAATCAGAGAATTTATGTAATTTAAATAAAAATCTTGACCAGGAGTAGATTAATTGGAAGTTCTATCCTTGTTGGAGCTCTCCCAAGATTAATTGATAATTGAAGGATGTTTCTACTTAGTTATCCTTTACTAGGTAGAGGAAAGTCAAGTAAGTTAGAAGTCTACTTTTATTCAAAAGTTCTAATCCTCTCCCTTGGGAAGGATTAGTGTCAGTGACTAGAGAGCCATCCAATAATAAACCTAATTACAATTTTACTCTTGAGCATTCCAACTCAAGGTTCTCCTTACAATCAACACCCAATCAAGTTAGAGAACTACTCCATTATTATGAATGTAAACTTCACAAAATAAAAAAAGGGGAATAAAGAAAGGCATGGTAAACAATAATAAAAAAGATCAATTAAAATAAAATAGTTCTTGCATTAATAAGTCCAAAAAATAATCCAATTGCAACTCTGAACAAATTAAGGATATGAAAGAGTAAGTGAGAAATAGAGAAAACAAACTAGAGCGATGAAGTCTTGTAGAGGTAATAACTCTTCTAAATATCCCAATCCAAAAAGCAATAAAAACAAAATCCTAAGAACTATGAATGTATAGAGAGAAAACCTAGAGGGGGAGCAAAAATCAGATCTAAAACTAAAAATTATGCGGAATGAGAATTGTCTCTGGTCTCTGCATGTTCCATGGCTCTAATTTGCGTTTCTGAGATGAAAGCTGGGTTAAAATGCGGCCCAGAATCCACGCTAGCGATTTCTGTAACTTCTGAAGATCGTGCACGTCACGCGACCGCGTCATCCACGCGTTCGCGTCATCCAGCATTTTTTCGTGCCACGCGTGCGTGTCATCCACGCATTTGCGTCACTCGTGGAGCTTCCAATCCACACGTTCGTGTCAAGCACGCGAACGCGTCACTGTGATTTCCTCCATTTCGCGTGGTCGCGTGAGCCATGCATCCGCGTCGCTTCTCGCTGGTCATCTCCTCAACTTCTTGTGTTCCTTCCATTTTTTTGCAAGCTTCCTCTCCATTCTCCAAGCCATTCCTGCCCTATGAAGCCTGAAACACTTAACACACGGATCACGACATCGAATGGTATAGAGAAGAATTAAAATACATAATTGAAAGATCTCTAAGAAGCAAGTTTTCAAACATAGACCAGATTTAGGAAAGAATTGTAAATACATGCAAATTATATGAATAAGTGGGTGAAGACTTGATAAAACCACACAATTAAACACAAGATAAATCATAAAATAATGGTTTATCAACCTCCCCACACTTAAATATTAGCATGTCCTCATGCTTAGTTGAAGGAGACGGATATGAATGAATAGGGACATGTAAGACTCGTGCAATGCAACACAACCTATATATATGAATGCAACTATATGATTTCGTCTATCTGATTAAAAATAAATAAGTTCTCTAAGATAAAACATAGAGCAGATTCCACTAATTCAAATCATACAGTAGAAGCAAGTAAATTTGTAAGAAGACAGCTCGTGAAAGCAGGGGACATAGAATCAAACATGGAACCCTCACAGATGGTGTGTGTGCACTCTAATCTCTCTAGTGTCTAGGGTAATCACTCTATCCTTTTCTAATCATGCTTTCTAATTTTTTTTCTTCACCTAACCAATCAACAACATTTAATGTACCAATGCAAACATCATGAGGTCTTTTCAAGGTTGTAATGGGGTTAAGGTAAGGGTAAGGGTATATATGGCTAAGTGAGCTTATAAATTGAATCTTTAATTAACCCAAGCCTTCACCTAATCATATATGTATATTCTATATAACTTCAAAATTCATACCTAGCTACCCAGAGTTTCCTTTTCACATTCCATACTCATGCATCAACCTTTATTTTAATTTTATCACATGTACATTGATTGTTGAACTTTAACTTATCATTGGGGTAATTTTGTCCCCTTATGTACTAAATTTTTTTTTTGAACATGAAAATAAACATAGCTTATCAATGCACATAGATTTTTTATTTTCTTTCATAGTTTCACATGAGTAGTGATGGGAAATTTTTGGTTGAGGAATGAATCTCTCCCAAAAACAACACCAATCTAACCGGCAAGTGCACCGGGTCGTGTCAAGTAATAAAACTCACGGGTGTGAGGTCGATCCCACAAGGATTGAAGGATTGAGCAATTTTTGTTTAGTGGTTGAATTAGTCAAGCGAATCAAGATTTGGTTGATTGAGTTGCAGAATTTAAATTTGCATTAAGAGAACAAGAATTAAAGTGCTGAATCTTAAAGAACAAGAAATTAAATGGCAGAAACTTAGATTGCAAGAAATGTAAATTGCAAGAATCTTAAATGACAAGAAATGTAAATGGCTTGAAATGTAAAGGGGATTGGGACTTAGAATTGCAGGAATTAAACCAAGAAAAGTTAAATTGCATCAAACAGAAAGTAAATGGGAATTGGGGTTGAATCAGATTCAAACAGAAAAGTAAATGAACAGGTAAAGCAAGAGCAGGAAATTGAAAATGGGAAAATTGGATCTCAGGACCCAGAGACTAGAAAACCAAGTCTAGATCTCAATGCCTTCCTAGATCCAACAAGAACAATAGAAAAGAAATTGTAAATTGCAGGGAAATTAAATGAGAAAGCAAGTAGCAGAAATGAAATTCAATTTGCAGTGAAAGTAAACAAGATCCAAGGTGAGATTGAAACAGAATTCCTTCAATTCTCCAACCCAAGATCCAAGACAAGAATAATTGAAAGTGAAAGCAATTAAAACTAAGAGGAAGAGAATGGAATTCTCCTTCCCCAAACTAAGAAATTAAAGATCACTCTCTGTAACTGAAAAATAAAAGGAAAGCTCTATGAAAAATTCTAAAAAGGGAACTCCCCGAATAAATTGAATTCTAGCCTATTTATACACTTTCTTCAATTGATCTTCAAGCCTTGAGTTGGGCCTTTGCTCTTGGTGGAATTGGGTTGAAAGAGGCCTTGGTTGATTGCTCTTGAAGTTTGGAGAGAGACCCAAGTGAATCAATTGAACCGGATTGAGTTTTGCAAAGTTGGGTTTAAAGTTAGCCTCAAAGTTAGGGGGCTAACTTTGAGGCCAACTTTTCATGGCAGCAAAACTCACTTTCTGCATCTCACGTTGGAGCCAACGTTAGGGGGCTAACTTTGTCCCTAACGTTGGGCTTGCTTTGTGTTGGTGAGGCGCCAACGTTAGCCTCCAAGTTAGGGGGCTAACGTTGGCGCAAACGTTGGCTAGCCCCTGGGAGGAATTCTTATGCCAACGTTAGCCTCCAAGTTAGGGGGCTAACGTTGGCGCAAACGTTGGCACACCCTGGGAGCAAATCTTCATGCCAACGTTAGCCTCCAAGTTAGGGGGCTAACGTTGGCGCAAACTTGGTGCATCCTGGGAGAAATTTTTAGCTTCCAACGTTAGCCTCCAAGTTAGGGGGCTAACGTTGAGGCTAACTTCAAGTCCAAAAGTTTGTGCCAACGTTTGAGGGCTAACTTTAACTCCAACTTCATTCATTCCCGGTTCAATTTCACTTGATTCATTGTCTTCTCTTAGCTTCTAGCCATTCCTTCTCACTTCAATCCTTTTCCAGGCTTTCTTCACCTATCATAAATCAACCAAACACATCAAAGCTATGCTTGAAATCATGAGATGATCATTCTATCCTAATATGCACCAATTATGGCATCAAACCTCATGAAATTGCATTAATTTATCTATGGTTGATTCAATCAAAGGAAGCATGAAAATCTACCTAAATTGGCTTGCTTAAGCCTCAAGAAAGTGCATAATTCAAGTGAAAACAAAAGAAAAAGACTAGTGAAACTAGGCTAAGATGACTTGTCATCACAACACCAAACTTAAAGCTTGCTTGTCCCCAAGCAAGAAATGAATTATGCTCAAAGGTTCTTTCAATTAAGATGGGTTGAGGAACACTTGTAAAGTACAGTGAGAGAAGTGATTAAGTAACAGTGGGGTAAACTCTAAATCATATGCTCATGCAAGGGCTTCAGTGCTCACTAGTCCTCACATATTGGGAGTCGTAGGTCTTAGGATTTTCATCCAAATGGTATCATGGAGATCTCTTTATATGTAATCACCTTGAAGCAGCTTATAGTTTCTGTGCTTTGACCTCGACTCTAAGTGTCATGTCTCAAGGCGGCTCTTTAAATAAGCTTTCAATCAACACTCCTAAACCAGTTGGTTTTAAGGTATTAGGTGTTAAAGCACCCCCAAGGATTTACTTGCTCAAGCCTCTTTCCTTGACACACTTCAACCACAAGCATTTACTAGGATAGCAACTCTTTGAGTTTTTGTTTCTTTCTTTCTTTTTCTGCCTAGTAATTGATGCTCAGAGCCTTGGGCCATGTTCTTTTTGTTTTTGTATTTTCTTTTCTTTTCTTTTTGTTTTGGTTGCTGCTTCTCGGATCAATTGATTTTTGAGAATCTCCACAATACTTCTTTGAACTTCACATCCTGCCTATGAGCTCCCATGCAAGTTTTCACAAGCATGCAACCTCAAGACATAATCATACAACTAGAACCACCACTTCTCCTAATCTTTTGCTTTCCTCAAAATTATTTTTAATCCCTCAATCCTTCTTTTCAAAGAACTTTCATGTGATGCATTCTTGAAAATTGAGTGCAAACAAGTTTTGAAGATAAGAATGTTGTGAATGATCAGCCATTTTGCTTATTGAATTATAAAGGAAGATTATGCTATGCAGGCAGGCAGGAATATAAAAAGAAAAACTATCTGATGCAGACAAATAGGGCAAATAAGGATACAATCCAACTTTCAATCACAGCAACATTTAATGTAAAACAATCACTTAACAATACAACTTGTTGGAGTTCACTTGCTTTCCTTCTCATCATCATCATTGCTGGCCTTTATGTTCATCTTTTGCTTTTTTGATTGATGATGCTTAATCCCTCCAAAGGCTTGTATGACATTCTGCAATGATATTAAAAGTTGCTTGTTCCCCAAGCACTTAAAAAAAACAATGGTTAGTCTGCATGATTTATTTGTGGGCTTTTTGAACTTACTTTGGTGTGGGAACACCAAACTTAGTACCTTGCCAATACATCAAATTAACCATGTGTGAAACTCTTTCTTCTTTTTCTAAGGTAATAGACTAAAAACTAGAAAACAGCAAGATAATTAACTAGTTCGTCTAAATGCATGAAGCTAGCCTTATGTCAAGAAGTGAGAATGTGTTTTATGATGTGATTTTGGTGGAACACCAAACTTAAAATCCTTCATTCTCCCTTAGATTGTCTTTGGTGTGTAACACCAAACTTAGCTTCTTGCAATCTAGATGAAACTAATTAATAGTTTTATTGAATTAGATACGAAAAGATGGTTACCTCTGGTTGGGTTGCCTCCCAACAAGCGCTCTTTTAGTGTCACTAGCTTGACATCCTCTGTACTTATTTAGCTCGGATTCTGTGCTTCCTTCTCCTTGTCCCCTTGTCCTCCTAAGTGAGACTTTGCCTTAGAAAGTTCATCCTGGATGAGTGATTCTTTTCCTTTGGCCATCTCCTCACTCACTTCTGTGATGTTCTTAGCCAATTGTTTTATTTGCCTCTCAATTCTTCCGAGTGATTCCTCATTGTTCTTGCTTATCATCTCTTGATGTGTCATCATTCTTTCTACTCAGATTTCCAGATTAGTGATCCTCTGAAAGTCTTGTGGACTGGGTTGGTTGTGGGGTGTTAGGGGTTGGACGGGTGTGTATTGTGGTTGCAAGGTTGGGAAATTGGGATTGTTGTAGTTGAAGTCCCTTTGTTCATGATAGTGAGATTCCCTCATTCTTAGATACGAATGTGGTTTCCATGGTGGAAATTGTGCTTTCACTGTAGTAGAATGGAGAAAGTCAATTTGTCTAGCTATTGACCCCAATTGTTGCTGAGTTTGCTGATGTAGCTGTTTGCTTTGATTCATGATTGCCTTCATTCCTTCAAGATTCTTTATCTCCTCATCTGAAGTTGCATTCTGTGGAGTCTCAGGTGAGTGTTGGTTGTTGGATCTCTTGTTCTTGAGCTCTGTAGTTCCTTGGCCAGCTGCTGTTGCTTTGAAGAGGTTATCTAAGACGTAATCCACTGCTCTCCTTGTTTCTGGGGTCAATCCTATATAGAATGCTTGGAAGTCCTCTTTGTCATTTGCTTTCTTGTATTTTTCCCTTGGTTTGAACAATGATTCTTCCTCTCCTTGTATGAATGGCTGAATCCCCTCTTTCATCTTGATGTTTTGTTGGGATGAGGAGAATTTGGTCAGAAATTTGGTAACCAATTCGTCCCAACTAGTAATACTGCCCTGGGGCATAGTTTCGAGCCATTGTGCAGCTTCATCCCTTAATGAGAAGGGAAATAACGAGAGCTTCCAGGTGTCATGATTTACACCTTCGAGATTGACAACACCACAAGTTCTCAGAAAAGTGGATATATGCTGTTTAGGATCCTCCAATGGACTTCTACCATAGAAGCAATTGTTCTTGATTAGTGTAACGAGTTGCGGCTTCATGTTGTGGTGTTTTTCTTTCGAAATTTCTTCTTCAATGATAGCCTTCCCTCGTGCCTCTCTTTTTTTCTGTGACATAATTCAACAAACGGAACACACAGTGGTATTTTTGAAAATTGAGTGTAATCAGTTGAGACAAAACTTCAAATGGTTAGTGGGCTAGTAGAGGCAAATCTTCAAACAGTTAGTGGGTTAGTCAAAAATTAAGAAAAAGTGCTTGATCTAAATAACCACCTCACTTAATCATTGTCAATCTAATCAATCCCTGGCAACGGCGCCAAAAACTTGATGGGAAATTTTTTGTTGAGGAATGAATCTCTCCCAAAAACAACACCAATCTAACCGGCAAGTGCACCGGGTCGCGTCAAGTAATAAAACTCACGGGTGTGAGGTCGATCCCACAAGGATTGAAGGATTGAGCAATTTTTGTTTAGTGGTTGAATTAGTCAAGCGAATCAAGATTTGGTTGATTGAGTTGCAGAATTTAAATTTGCATTAAGAGAACAAGAATTAAAGTGCTGAATCTTAAAGAACAAGAAATTAAATGGCAGAAACTTAGATTGCAAGAAATGTAAATTGCAAGAATCTTAAATGACAAGAAATGTAAATGGCTTGAAATGTAAAGGGGATTGGGACTTAGAATTGCAGGAATTAAACCAAGAAAAGTTAAATTGCATCAAACAGAAAGTAAATGGGAATTGGGGTTGAATCAGATTCAAACAGAAAAGTAAATGAACAGGTAAAGCAAGAGCAGGAAATTGAAAATGGGAAAATTGGATCTCAGGACCCAGAGACTAGAAAACCAAGTCTAGATCTCAATGCCTTCCTAGATCCAACAAGAACAATAGAAAAGAAATTGTAAATTGCAGGGAAATTAAATGAGAAAGCAAGTAGCAGAAATGAAATTCAATTTGCAGTGAAAGTAAACAAGATCCAAGGTGAAATTGAAACAGAATTCCTTCAATTCTCCAACCCAAGATCCAAGACAAGAATAATTGAAAGTGAAAGCAATTAAAACTAAGAAGAAGAGAATGGAATTCTCCTTCCCCAAACTAAGAAATTAAAGATCACTCTCTGTAACTGAAAAATAAAAGGAAAGCTCTATGAAAAATTCTAAAAAGGGAACTCCCCGAATAAATTGAATTCTAGCCTATTTATACACTTTCTTCAATTGATCTTCAAGCCTTGAGTTGGGCCTTTGCTCTTGGTGGAATTGGGTTGAAAGAGGCCTTGGTTGATTGCTCTTGAAGTTTGGAGAGAGACCCAAGTGAATCAATTGAACCGGATTGAGTTTTGCAAAGTTGGGTTTAAAGTTAGCCTCAAAGTTAGGGGGCTAACTTTGAGGCCAACTTTTCATGGCAGCAAAACTCACTTTCTGCATCTCACGTTGGAGCCAACGTTAGGGGGCTAACTTTGTCCCTAACGTTGGGCTTGCTTTGTGTTGGTGAGGCGCCAACGTTAGCCTCCAAGTTAGGGGGCTAACGTTGGCGCAAACGTTGGCTAGCCCCTGGGAGGAATTCTTATGCCAACGTTAGCCTCCAAGTTAGGGGGCTAACGTTGGCGCAAACGTTGGCACACCCTGGGAGCAAATCTTCATGCCAACGTTAGCCTCCAAGTTAGGGGGCTAACGTTGGCGCAAACTTGGTGCATCCTGGGAGAAATTTTTAGCTTCCAACGTTAGCCTCCAAGTTAGGGGGCTAACGTTGAGGCTAACTTCAAGTCCAAAAGTTTGTGCCAACGTTTGAGGGCTAACTTCAACTCCAACTTCATTCATTCCCGGTTCAATTTCACTTGATTCATTGTCTTCTCTTAGCTTCTAGCCATTCCTTCTCACTTCAATCCTTTTCCAGGCTTTCTTCACCTATCATAAATCAACCAAACACATCAAAGCTATGCTTGAAATCATGAGATGATCATTCTATCCTAATATGCACCAATTATGGCATCAAACCTCATGAAATTGCATTAATTTATCTATGGTTGATTCAATCAAAGGAAGCATGAAAATCTACCTAAATTGGCTTGCTTAAGCCTCAAGAAAGTGCATAATTCAAGTGAAAACAAAAGAAAAAGACTAGTGAAACTAGGCTAAGATGACTTGTCATCAAGTAGGTACCCAAATTCCCATTATTTTATCATGACACATTCCTTTATTAACCTTTGTTCCCACAATCTTCCCATACTCAATTAACACACAATTTCTATCTTAAGCTAACCAAAGATTTAATTGGGATATTTAATTATTTTTTCACTTAAGGCTAGTAATGTGGTAAAATGTAGAACAAATGGGATAAAAACGGCTCAAAGTGGCTAACAAAGGTAATTTAAAGGGTAGGCTTATTTGTGATAAGTGAGCTGAACAAATAATGGCCTCAATCATATGCATGCATATAACACATTAACATTGGACATATAGGATAAAACAAAATTCAAATTACAATCATAAAGAAGTAAACACACAAGAATAAAATATTTATGGTTAAATATTGTAACCAAGTATTTAGGCTCAAAGTCTCACAGGTTATGTGTTCTTTAGCTCGAAAACCATGTTCCAATTACAACTTCAAACAAATTTAACATAAAGGTTTTGATTTAAATTAGTGAGAAAACAAAAAAAAAATTTAGGTCTTAGAAGGAACTTATTATCTTTTCAATAAAGTAGAACATGCATGCAATTAACCTATTACTATGCAATCTATCCTATTCTAAAAAAAAAGAAAAAGTAACTAAATATTCTATTTTATTGGTGTTAAGGAAGAGAAATTACCTCTAGAAGTCAGGTACTGACCGACCTCCCCACACTTAAGGCTTTGCACCGTCCTCGGTGCCATCTGTCAGGAACAACGGTGGACTGGTAGTAGTATCTCCACAGTCGGGACCGTCATGGCTTCCTGTGCTGGTAAAGAAAGTGGAGTCCGGAGTGTCTGGGTCTTTGTCTGGTCTGTGTTTTCCTGTGAGTAGCTCCTTGAGGTATTTGAATCAGCGCTAGTTGCGACGCTCTCGTAGCTTCGCTTTCTGGTCTTGTCGGTCCAACCTCTCCAGTATTTGATGGAGCAGCTGACTTGTTAAAGGCACTTGTGGTGTGGAAGGGGGAATGTCTACAGCGTATTCTGTGGACTGGCTAGTAGTGGCTGTTGGTAGCCTGAGATATTTCCCATTAGGGACGTACTGATCATCCCGAGGAAGCATGGCTTTGGTGTCCCCAGCTTTGTAGGAGACTCCGGCTGCTGAGACAAGATCTGAGACCAAGGCGGGAAAAGGTAAGTTGCCCACAATTTGTACGTGTCCCATGGCATTCCGAATGTGTCTTGGTAGGTTTAGGGGCTGGTCTGTAAGGATGCACCATAGTAGAATGGCCATGTCTGCAGTGAAGGAGGACTCATGAGTGCTCGGAAAGACGTAATGGGACATAATCTGTGCCCATACGCGAGCCTCCAAAGTAAGTGCGGAAGTCGATATTCCCTTAGGTCGGGAACGATGGTATCCATAAATCCATCTGCTACCAGGTTGTGTGATAACACTGAGAACAACGTCCTAGTCGAATTGGTATGTCTGGCACTTGAGTGAGGCTTCTTGGAATGCGTCCAGTCCTTCTGGAGCAGGGGGAAGATCCAGAGCTCGTTGAATGGCCTCTTCTGTAATGGGAACTTGCTTTTGACGGACATAGACAGACTGTAGGGTTGGCAAGTAGAAATTGGAGTAGAATTCAACTACCCGTGAAAGATTGACCTGTCGAGGCTGTCTCTGTAGGAATCCCCAGTGTCTTTGTTCAACTCACGGCTCAACAAATTCAGCAATACGGGTCGGGAGGATAAGAAGGTATTCGTTGTTGTAATTCCTTTCTGCCAGGTCCCATCTGCTTGCAGTAGCGGTTGGAAAATTGCACAGTGTCCTTTGCTGGGAAGGCTTTCTCTTTTTCATCGACCTTTATAATCCTCTTAATTCTTTTTGTTCAGGGCTTAACTGCAGTTGAAGATGGCTCTGCCACTAATGCTCTTTTTGTTCCTCTCCTTGCTGGTGGTTTGGGAATAGATTTCTCCTTTCCTTTCTTGGTAGCCATCTTGAAAGGGAAAGAGTAAAGATGTTAAGACTTCAAGGGTTAGAGCAAGGAAGAGAACGGGAAAGGTGGTAATCAATGCACAGTAAAGAAGAATGACGTTAACACATGGTCATGACTACATGTGCATGTGATGACAGTTAAATGCAATGTACTTATTGGCATGCCGGAAAAGGCATGAGTAGCATAGATCAAGCATTCAATGTCCAAGTTAGATTACCGAGGCTTTCAAACTAACAATATGTTTGTAATAACAATTATATATAATTAATAAAATATAAAAAGGGTTTTGTGAAAAGCAAGCATTTAGAGTAGTAGAATAAAAGAAATATAAAAATAGTGCATAATGCTATACGGGCATTTTCACAAACATATAGCATGCATGGGAAATAAGTTGTGGAAAGTATTAAATTCAACATGCAAGCAACCCTATAAAAATAATATATAATTGTCAAACAATTCCTAAAAATCCACAAGCAAAATAGAGAAAATAATGACCTAAATAAATTTCCAACACCAATTGAAAGAAAAACAAAGAAAAAGAAAGCATAGATAATAAAAGTAAAAAGAAAAAGAAGAAGAAAACATAAAAAGAAGAATAAGAATAGAAAAGTAAAGAGGGAAGAAGAAAGGAAAAACCTTGACAATGGTGGTGAAAAAGAGGAGGTAGAAAGTGAGAAAGAAGGAAGAAGGAAGAAGGGGGGAGAAAGAAAAAAGAAGGGAGAAGAAAAATTAGGATTTGGGGAAGAAAAAGATAAGATATGTTGGCCGATCTGGATAAGTTGTGCGGCGCAGGCGACGCAGACGCATGGGGCACGCATCCGCGCGAATAGCGCTTATATGAAGTGACGCGGACGCGTCAGGCACGGGGACGCGTGACATGATTTGTGCTAGTGCACGAGGGCAGCCTTGCGTTCGCACAACTTTTTGTTCGAACTCATTGTTGCCAAATTTCAGGGTGATGCATTCGTGTGGTGGACGCGATCGCGTGAATGACCAACTTTGAAAAACGACGTGGACGCGTAGGGCACGCGTTCGCGTGGGGCACGCGTTCGCGTGGTAGGACTTGTGCGCCTAGCACCAGTCCAGCCACTTTCCAGCCTAACATTCTGCTATACACCCTTGCTTACATCGATTTACAGGGCACGTGTTCGTGTCGTTGATGCGGACGCGTGGGAGACATATTTCGCAAATGACGCGAATGCGTTAGCGACGTAGTCGCGTGGATCACTTTATGCCGAAGGCACTGATGATTGGACTCTTATGTGGTTTAGAATTTCACAAATGAAAGCTCGTTGTAAAGTATAGTTCTACACCAACAAAGAGTCCTCACATGCAAAAATTTTGGTTGTCACAAGGAACAAACCCCAAATAAGAAATAACCGGAGTATTTGGACTCCGGGTCGTCTCACAAAGAATTGCAATGAAGTGTATGATTATTCGCTATGAAGGAATATTTTTGGGGTTTTTGGATGAGAGACATGAAAAGTAAATGGCATGGAAATTCAAATAACAAAAAGGCCTTGGCAAGGGTTGGTGGTTAGGGATCTCTATCCTTATCACTAACCACAATATGAGAATTAGCAAGGATCAACCCCATTAAGTCATCTTCTAACTAATAAAGGAAAGTCAAATGAGCTATGTCAATCCAAGTCCATAAGTCCTAGTTCTCCACCAATTCAATTAGTGAGATCTAGTGTTAATGGCTCCCAATCGTCAATCACTTGGACATTAGTAACTCAAGAGTTCCTAAATTACCTTCCTAAGCCAAGAGCATAAAATTCTATTCTAAAGCCCAACCAAGCATTTTGTCAAACACTTGGTGGGTATACAAAGAAAGCATGGTAAATATGCAAGAAATAGTAAAATCTACTAACTACCAATTGCATGAAAAGTAAAGTCACAACTCAATCATCAACAAAAAGAAACATTAACATCAAATTGCCTTGAAAGGGATCTAAATTCAACATGAGTGCATGAACATAAAAGAGAGCATAAAAGGAAAATTAACACTACAAACTGTTCATACCCTGACCGAGGTCCTCCAACTCGGCAAATCCGCAAGAGGTCCGACCTTATCCTAAAGTTCACACAAGGTCGGACCTCGGACAAAAGAGCAAGGAAGGTCCATCAAAAGGAACGCAGCCCAAAACCTAAAGGCCGAAAAGGCCTAGGAAAGGCGGTTCCACAAAGATAGAGATAAGACTCCCAAAGATAAGATAAGATAAGAATATCTTATCCAGGGGAGATCACCGCCAACTACTATAAATACACTGGAGCACCCAGGTATGACATACATTCCAAATCTACATATATCTGCTTGGACCCATGCTAACTTAAGCATCGGAGTGTCATTGCAGGTACAACCACCAACCATCCTGCATATCAAGCTCGGGTCACTGAACCCCCCACCTCGGGCCTTTCCAGACGGCCGAGCTACACGTTTCAGGCAAACCCTCGGAACATTGGCGCCGTTGCCGGGGACCCTGGAAGTCATCCCTCTACCATGGCGGACGACCCTCTCAGCAATGACCACGCTGCATCTGAACAAGAGGATGAAATTGACACCGGAGAACGACCGGACAGCCCTCTATCACCACGCACTCCAGGAGGAAACAAACAGAATCGCCCAAAAACATCACTCCCAAACAAAGATCCACAAAATTCCGAAAAAGAGAAGAGCTCGGAAATTCTAGAAGCAGTCCGAGCACAACAAAACCGACTAAAACAACTCGAGGAGGACATAAAAAAGCAGAAAGAAACTGAACAAGATCTGAAAAGGGAAGCTCGAAAGCGCAGAGAATTAGAAGAAAAACTGCGGAAAATAGAGGCCAACCTGAAAGACCGGACAGAACGCGGCACCACCACCGAGGGCAACCACGATCCCTTCACGCAAGAGATCATGAAGGAGAAGGTACCGCGAAACTTCAAACCACCCGATATGGACCTCTACGACGGCACCACCGATCCAAGTCATCACCTCAGCAACTTCAGAAGCAGAATGTATCTAGTCGACGCCTCCGACGCGATTCGGTGCAAAGCCTTCCCCACCACTCTCACCAAGTCAGCCATGAAGTGGTTCGACAACCTGCCACCAAGATCAATCACCAGCTTCAAAGACTTAACCAAAAAATTCCTAACAAGATTCTCTATTCAAAAGGACAAGACAAAACATGCCCCCAGTCTACTCGGGATCAAACAAGGTAACCAAGAAACTCTCCGAGAATACATGGAGCGATTCAACAAAGCCTGCCTGGACATACAACGCTTGCCCACTGAAGCAGCCATCATGGGACTAGCAAACGGCCTAAAAGAGGGACCGTTTAGCCAATCCCTATCCAAACGATACCCGACCTCCCTATACGAGGTGCAGGAGCGGGCAGAAAAATATCAACATGGAGGAAACCTCCCAGCTAAGAGACTCTTCTAGGAAGGAATCAACCTACCCACTCCGAGATCGGGATCGGGAACAGAAGAAGAAAGAAGAACCCAACTCGGACAAGCCACGGAAGTACCACAACTACACCCCCCTCCGAGTCTCGCTGGTAGACGTCTACAGAGAAGTATGTCACACCGAAAAGATCCCACCGCCCCGACCGCTAAAACACAAGAAAGCGGGGAGAGATCGGTCCGAATACTGCGAATATCACAAGCTCTACGGTCATTCTACTAACGACTGCTACGACCTAAAAAATGTTATAGAAAAGCTAGCCAGAGAAGGAAAACTCGACAGATACATAGCAGAGAAAGGAGAAGAGACCAGGAAGAGAAGGCGGGGAGACAACGAAGATCGGGCCGAACAAACCCCGCGAACCCCTGAAAGACATGTTCACATGATAAATGGAGGTTTTGCAGGCGGAGGAACATCCAAATCCTCGCGAAAAAGACACCTCAAAGAAATCTATCACGTCCGAGAAGACGGTCCCCTGCCCGAATTACCCACTATCTCATTTACCCGAGAAGATGCTCAAGGGATAACTCCCGGACACGACGATCCATTGGTAATCACCATTATCCTAGCAAACGCCAACTTACATCGAACCCTGATTGACCAGGGAAGCTCAGCAGATATCCTGTTCAAAACGGCCTTCGACAAGCTCGGACTTGAAGAAAAAGAACTAATGGCCTATCCCACCGACCTATTTGGACTAGAGGATACTCCGATCCATCCCTTAGGATACATCTCGCTACACACTACCTTTGGAAGAGGCGAGCAATCTAAAACATTAAGCATCGACTACATTATAGTCGACGTCACTTCAGCATACAATGCCCTCATTGGGCGACCAACCCTAAACAGACTGGCAGCTATAGTCTCGACCCCACACCTCTGTACGAAGTTCCCTACCGCAAAAGGAATCGCTACCCTAAAAGGCGACCAAAAACTAGCGCGGCGATGCTACAACGAAAGCCTGAGCCTAAAAGGGAAGGAGGTCAACATGATAGAACTCGGACGAGTTCAATCCCGAGAAGATCTTCGGCCACAACCAGAGGGAGAGACCGAAAAAGTCCAGATTGGGAACACACCTGAAAAAATAACAAACATAGGAGCAAACCTCGAAACGGGCCTAAAAGAGGAACTCATAACCCTCTTAAGGGAGAATTCCGACCTCTTCGCCTGGAAAGCCTCCGACATGCCAGGCATAAGCCCCGACCTGATGTGCCATAAGCTATCAGTTTACCCGGGATCCCGACCTATCCAACAAAGACGCCGGAAGCTCGGACCCGAGCGCATACAAGCAATAGAAGAACAAGTACAAGCACTGCTAGATGCAGGGTTCATTAGGGAAGTAACATACCCCCTATGGCTCGCGAACGTGGTCCTGGTAAAAAAGCCCAACGGAAAATGGAGGATGTGCGTCGATTACACGGATCTCAACAAAGCCTGCCCCAAAGACCCATATCCACTACCAAACATCGACGCCTTAGTAGACGCAGCCTCAGGCTATAGATATCTCTCCTTCATGGACGCATACTCGGGATACAATCAAATCCCGATGTACAGACCCGACCAAGAAAAGACCTCGTTCATAACCCCAAGGGCAAACTACTGCTATGTAGTAATGCCCTTCGGGCTGAAGAACGCAGGGGCAACCTACCAGAGGCTAATGAACAAAGTGTTCTCAGAGCACATCGGACTACAGTTGGAGGTGTACGTCGACGACATGCTGGTAAAGACACAAGAAGACAGAAACTTGCTGACCGACCTCACCAGTATCTTCGGCACCCTCAGAAAACACAACATGAGACTTAACCCGACAAAGTGCACCTTCGCCGCAGAAGCCGGAAAGTTCTTAGGCTTCATGCTGACTCAAAGGGGCATCGAAGCAAACCCGGACAAATGCCAAGCGATACTCAATATGAAGAGCCCGACGTGTGTCAAAGAAGTACAACAACTGAATGGAAGGCTAGCCGCCCTATCAAGATTCTTGGCAGGATCAGCAATAAAGTCACTACCTCTCTACTCACTCCTAAAGAAAGGGAAACCCTTCTCATGGACCCCGGAGTGCGAAAAAGCATTTCAAGAATTCAAGGAATTCCTCGGGCAGCCACCAATCCTAACCCGACCTTTAAAAGGAGAAGAACTCGTACTATACCTCTCGGTTGGAAATCGAGCAGTCGCTTCAGCGTTAATACGAGAAAATGACCGAGGACAACACCCCATATACTTTGTAAGCAAGGCACTACAAGGGGCCGAATTAAACTATCAGAAGATAGAAAAATTCGCCTACGCCCTAGTGTTCACAGCTCGGAGGCTCCGTCCCTACTTTCAAACCCACACCATCAAAGTCCGGACGAACCAACCCATGAGACGCATCCTCCAAAAAACAGACCTGGCAGGACGAATACTGCAATGGGCGGTGGAACTGTCCGAGTTCGACCTCCACTATGAAACCCGGACTGCCATAAAATCTCAGTATCTAGCCGACTTCATCGCAGAATACACTGAGACCCCTGGAATCCCACTCTCATGGAACCTGTATGTCGACGGGTCCTCAAACAAAACTGGAAGCGGAGCCGGGGTTATACTCGAAAGCGACCAAGGAACGCGGATAGAACTATCCCTAAAATTCGAGTTCCAGGCTTCGAACAACCAAGCCGAATACGAGGCCCTACTAGCAGGTCTAAAGCTAGCCGAAGAGGTCGGAGCCCAGAAAATCACGATCTTCAGCGACTCCCAGGTCGTCACATCACAAGTAAATGGAAGCTACCAGGCCAAAGACCCAACTATGAAAAAATACCTGGACCAAACACAAGCACAATTACGCCACTTTTCAGAGATACAGATTCAGCACATACCTCGGGAACAAAACGCCCGGGCAGACGCCCTCTCAAAGCTTGCCAGCACCAAGCCCGGAGGCAACAACAGAAGTCTCCTCCAGGAAACCTTACAATCCCTCTCCGTGCTAAGAAAGGAAGAAACGCTAAATATATCCAACCAACAGCAAGGATGGATGACCCCCATACTCAACTACCTGAAGTCGGGAACTCTCCCCGCCGAAATAAAGGAAGCTAAAAGACTCACGAAAGACGCCCAGAATTATACACTAATTCACGACGTATTATACAGAAGAGGATTCTCAAACCCCCTCCTTAGGTGCGTCCCGACCTCAGAAACAAAGAGCGTCCTCGAAGAAGTCCACGGAGGCATGTGTGGGAACCACCTCGGAGCTCGGGCATTATCCAAGAAAGTAGTCCGAGCCGGGTTCTACTGGCCAACCTTGCAAAGAGACGCAACGGAATTTGTGAAAATATGCCCCCCTGCCAAAAACACGCGAATTTTCACAAGGCACCACCCGAAGACCTTATCAGCATCACCGCACCATGGCCCTTCGCAAAATGGGGACTTGACCTACTCGGCCCGTTCCCCCAAGGACCGGGGCAAGTCAAATACCTCATAGTAGGGGTCGACTACTTCACAAAGTGGATCGAAGCTGAACCCTTAGCCACCATCACGGCTCAGAAAAGCCGCAAATTCCTATACAAAAACATCGTCACAAGGTTCGGAGTCCCCTACTCCATCACAACAGACAATGGAACACAGTTCACGGACACAAGTTTTCAGAACTTGGTGGCCGAACTAAAAATCAAACAGCAATTCACCTCAGTCGAGCACCCACAAGCCAATGGACAAGCAGAGGCTGCAAATAAAGTCATCTTGGCCAGGTTAAAACGAAGACTCCAAGAGGCCAAAGGGGCATGGGCCGAGGAGCTCCCCCAGGTGCTATGGGCATATCGAACAACTCCACACTCTACAACGGGAGAATCGCCATTCCGACTAGCTTATGGGATGGAGGCAATGATTCCTATCGAAATAGATGAAGGGTCACCTAGAACCATCTTCTACAACGAAAAAGGTAACCCGCAGGCACAAAGGGAAGAACTCGACCTCCTCCCCGAGGTCCGAGAAAGAGCTCGGATCCGAGAAGAAGCCTTAAAACGGCGAACGGCCCTCAGATACAATCAGAAAGTAATAAAACGAAGCTTCTCCATTCACGACCTGATTCTAATCCGAAATGACATCGGAACACAAAAGTCGGGAGAAGGAAAGCTAGCTGCAAATTGGAAAGGGCCCTACAAGGTAACAGAAGTCTTAGGAACAGGCTATTACAAAGTATCTGACCTAGAAGGCAATGAGTTGCCCAGGGCCTGGCACGCCTGTAATCTAAGACGATACTACAGCTAGAAAAAGATAACCTGAGGTGTACTCTTTTTCCCTACAAGGGTTTTTTAATGAGACACCCGGTCAAGTAAGGCACCCGACCTAGTCAAGGGTAAACACTCTGTAAATATTCTTTCTTTTTTAATACTAATCAAATTTTTCTATTTTCTTTCTTCTTCCTCGTGATGAAACAAATCCTGAAAAGTACCCCGCCAAGGCGCATTAATTTATGCTCGGCAAAACGCAAAAAATCATTGCCAAGAGACCACACAAGGTCGGCAAAGATAAAGCGACGAGGTTCAAATTAATGTGAGAAGTTATAAAAGCAACTCTGAAAAGGCTCAAAAAGCCAAATAAAAAGAGATTACAAAAATAACTTAAAAGGCCGACCAACAACAAGGTCGGACCCAACAAAGGGAAGTACTCGACTGCCCCACCCGAAGTCTGAGAAAAAGCCCGGATCCGAGAAAGAAGCCTTAAAACGGCGAAAACAAAGATTTCGAAAACGCTTACTAAAAAGTTGCTATACAAAAACAACTAAAAAGTACAAGCGAAAAAACGAAATCAAAAGGAAAAAATAAAGTTTCAAAGAAAAAGCGCTAGCTAAAAGGTTGTTATCCAAAAACAACTAAAAAGCATAAAGCGGAGCTAAAAGTCAAAACGCGAACAAACACCGCATAATAAGCTAAAAAAGTTACTACGAGTAGCTAATAGCAAAAAGGTGTTCAAAGCATCTAAAAAAGAGCCCACAGGCCGGGCAAAAAACCAAAGATAAAAGGATTACAGGGAACCAAGACCCTTCCCGGACTCCACATCGGCAGAAGGCTGCGGAGGAAACATCGAAATCGGGACAGCATTGACGGCACCATCATCTCGGTTTAAAACCTCCACATCAGATCCCTCCCCGGCCAAAGGTAAAGTCGGGTCCGCAACCGAAACTTTAGGGTCAGACACCGGAACCTCATCCTCGTTGGGAGCAGGAACAATCTTTCCCGCCACAACAACATTATCCGTACTGAATAAACTCAGATCCAAGTCAGGAGCAAGAACCCGGACCTGAGCTTTCAAATTCTCAAACATAGCATCCATACCCTTAGCCACGTGTCCTTCTAACTCGTAAAAATCATCCTGAGCGGATTGCAACCTCTCCTTTGTCTCCACAAGCTCGGCATATGTCCGAGTATAGCTCTCCTTCGCCGCCTTCGCCATCTCCTCAGATGCATTCGCTGCCGCCACAGCCGCGGTAGCTTTAGCTTTCTCCTTCTCCAAAGATGCCTCCAACTCAGCAATCCTAGCAGCCTTCAGCTCACTAATCCTCTCGAACTCAGACTGAGCCTTCTCAAGTCGGGAACTGGTCGCGCCAAGGGGGGATTTCTTGAACTCTCGGGCAATAGCGGCGTGAAGACTAGCCATCCGGACACAGCTCCGCGCCATATACTGAAAATGGTGCTCCATAGACACATCATCAGTAGAAATAAAGGTCTGAGGGAGAATATGCTGTTCAACCCAACCAAGAGCATCAAAATCCTTATCATTAAAACCGGCAAGCTCTTGAGAGGTCTTCTGCTTCTTGGGAGGAGGACCCGAGGACGAAGGAGGAGAAGAGGTAGCAGGTCCAGAGGTCGGAGGATCTTGGTTTATAGGTCGGAACTGGGGAGTCGGAATAGTCTTCGACCGAGTAGTGACACCCACAGTAGTCTTCTTCGGAGAAGATCGGACAGAAGCCTCCCCAGCCTCGATATTTTGAGCAGCCACAGACTTCTTCGTCCGACGAAGGTACTTCATGGAATCCGCCTGAGAAGACATCTCTGCAGAAATAAAAGAAAAGGATTACCACAACAGAAATTCCACCAAAACAAGCAAAGCCAAAATACTAAAAAAGATGAAATCTCGGAGAGGTCGGGAACTACCTAACTCGGAACGGAGAAGGCTTGGATCTCCCAACATTTTCTTCGTATCCAAGTGAGGTGCCCGACCCCATAAACTGCTTACCACACCCACAAAAGCCTGCTCCACCTCATCTAGACTCTCAAGGGTATACTTAGTAGACACTACATTCTCCTGCCAACAAAGAGGAAAAGAAGGCTCCCCACTCTCATCTAGAAAGAAAGGTCGGACGTCTCCAGTAGCCCGAACCTTGAAATAAAAGTTCTTAAAATCATGAAAAGACTCATCATACAGGGTACAAAACTTCTTTCCCTGGTTAGCCCTAAAAGAGACCCAAGATACCTTTCCTCCACCCGACCCGGGCTTCGTCAACACAAACAAATAGGAAAAAAGAGAAATAGAGGGAGCAACGCCCAGAAACTGACACAAAAGTTGAAACAGCTTTAAAAACGCCCAAGAATTTGGATGGAGCTGCGTAGGAGCAAGATTACAAGACCATAATACCTCGGACTCCAGATCGGTAAAGGGAAGTCGGACACTCAGCTTAGAGAAAAAACAATCATAAGCATAAAAGAAGAGCTTCTCGGAACTATCTAGGGGCGGGAAACACACTCTCTCCTCGGAATCTGGGGCTACTAGTTCATAATCCCTCTCAGACTCTCTATTTTCACATATGCTACAATGCCTACGGAACTTAACTAAATACTCAGAATCTACCACAGAAGGGACTTTTAGAGGAAGAAGGTCTACCCAATCAAGACCACATGGAATTTTAGTCGACATTGCTTGAAGAACCTTTCGAGACATAAAATTCTTACCTACAAAGAAGAATACAAACAGCAAGCAAAAAATCACATAAAGAAGACGAAGCACAAAAACCCATTCATCAAAGCAAGAAACAAAGACCTCACAAAAAGTAGGGGCAATCTAGAACAAAGGCACCGAGGAACAAAAAAAAAAAAAAAAAAAGAGCCCCCCCATATAAAAACAACAGCAATGGCGGCACCTCTTTTTGGGGCAACCCAGGCATAAAGAAAAAGAAACAAACAAGAGCCACACAAAGAACAGAAGCATATGATCACAAGAAAAAGAGAAACATGGGAACAAACCTGGAAGAAGAAACGAAGACGAAGAGCTCCGAAGCAAGGAGAACGAAACAACGGCACAGAGGAAACCCCGGAAAGACACACAGAAAGATCCGGGAAAGCAGAACAAAGAGAAAGAAGAAGCAGTGCTCGCAAAAGCATAAGAAAGACAAAACGCAGAAAAGAGGAAAGGGAGCAAATAAATAAAGCCTTCACAGAGCCCGAACGGAAATCGAGAAAAAACGGTAAAATACAATAAATGCAGGAACGGCCATTTTGAATTTTGAAAAACAGACTACTATGCCCGAGCACGACCTCCAAAAAAGGACGAACTCGGGCAGGGGCACTGTTCATACCCTGACCGAGGTCCTCCAACTCGGCAAATCCGCAAGAGGTCCGACCTTATCCTAAAGTTCACACAAGGTCGGACCTCGGACAAAAGAGCAAGGAAGGTCCATCAAAAGGATCGCAGCCCAAAACCTAAAGGCCGAAAAGGCCTAGGAAAGGCGGTTCCACAAAGATAGAGATAAGACTCCCAAAGATAAGATAAGATAAGAATATCTTATCCAGGGGAGATCACCGCCAACTACTATAAATACACTGGAGCACCCAGGTATGACATACATTCCAAATCTACATATATCTGCTTGGACCCATGCTAACTTAAGCATCGGAGTGTCATTGCAGGTACAACCACCAACCATCCTGCATATCAAGCTCGGGTCACTGAACCCCCCACCTCGGGCCTTTCCAGACGGCCGAGCTACACGTTTCAGGCAAACCCTCGGAACACAAACCATGAGAGTGAAAGAGTAGAAGCAAGAATTCATAAAGAAAACAAGATAAAATCATAAAATTGGATCTAGATTTAGAAGAATAAACCTAACCTAACCTAATTCTAGAGAGAAGAGGAAGCTTCTCTCTCTAGAAACTACACTACATGAAGCTAATGCTTCAAACAATTGCTCCCTCCTTGCCCAAGCTTGAATTCTGCATGAAATAGCATCAGAAATGAGTTGGGTTGGGCCCAAAGGGCTTCAGAAATCGCTGGGGGTGATTTCTCAAGAATATATATACAAGCACAAGGGCTAAGGCAATAGCAATCAAATCAAACCCACAATTGAATTGAATCATTGAAAGATTTTACAAACTTGCGAGAAAAGATGCTCATGGGTAGAAACATGTAATTGAGCGATTGAACCCTCACCGGATGTGTATCCGCTCTAGGCACTCAAGTGTATGGGGTTAATTCACTCAATTCTCCCCTAATCATATTTTTCAAGATTTATTTTTCATCTAACAATCAACAATTATTTCATCCATGCATACAAATATCATGAGGACTTCCTATCGGTTGTAATGGGGTTGAGGTCAAGGTAGGATGCATATGGTCAAGTGGGCTTGAGATTTGAATCTTTGATTAACTTAAACTTCCCACCTAACCTATGACATCCTATACAATTCTAAACAAACCTAACTACCCATTCTTCACTTTTTCACACACTCATGCATTCTCTTTTTGATCACCACCCATATGCATTGATTATTATTGGACTTCACTTTGGGGCATTTTGTCCCCTTTTTATTACAATTATTTTTCTTTCTTTTTCTATTTTTTTCTTTTTATTTTTCTTTTTGTTTTTACTATCATATATATATATATATATATATATATATATATATATATATTTTCATCTTATCATTTTTTTTTCAAACTAACATATATACAAGAATATCAATGCATACGGTTTACACATGATAAATACATGAGTATGTACCCAATTCCCAAGATTTTTCAACAAAAACGTAAACACACTTTTATCTCTACCCAATGTTCCCAACTCTCCCAAAATCAAATGATAAACACCCTCACTAGCCTAAGCTAATCAAAGATCCAAATAAGGGACATTTATTGTTTTTCACTTAGGCTTGTAATGTGCTACAATTAAGAATAAGTGGGTTAAACATAGGCTCAAAATTGGCTAACAATGGAAGATAAAAGGTAGGCTATTTGGGTAAGTGAGCTAATTGAAACAATGGTCTTAATCATATAAATGCATGTATACACAAAGTAATGGACATATAGAATCAAACAAATCAAAGATTACAATCATAAAAAGAGAATAATGCACACAAGAATGAAAATATGTGGCTATATTATGTAACCACGCAATTAGGCTCAAATCGCACATGCTTGTGTTCTTAGCTCAAAAACATGATCCACATTTGTAAAATTCAAGCAAGTTCTAAAATTTTTTTTTCAATCAATTGGGGTGCCATATAGATAGAATTCTTAGAAAATATCATGATTCTAACTAAGTTTAATATATACATATGTGATGAACGGATAATTTATACGCTTTTTGGCATTGTTTTTAGGTAGTTTTTAGTAAGTTCAAGCTACTTTTAGGGATGTTTTCCTTAGTTTTTATGTTAAATTCATATTTCTGGACTTTACTATGAGTTTGTGTGTTTTTCTGTGATTTCAGGTAAATTCTGACTGAAATTGAGGGATTTGAGCAAAACTCTGAAAAAGGCTGACAAAAGGACTGCTGATGCTGTTGGATTCTGACCTCCCTGCACTCGAAATGGATTTTCTGGAGCTAAAGAATTCAATTGGCGCGCTCTCAACGGCGTTGGAAAGTAGACATCCAGGGCTTTCCAGCAATATATAATAGTCCATACTTTATTCGAAGAATGACGACGTAACTTGGCGTTGAATGCCAAGTACATGCTGCTGTCTGGAGTTAAACGCCAGAAAAACGTCATGATCCGGAGTTGAACGCCCAAAACACGTCATAACTCGAAGTTCAACTCCAAGAGAAGCCTCAGCTCATGGATTGATCAAGCTCAGCCCAAACATACACCAAGTGGGCCCCGGAAGTGGATTTATGCATCAATTACTTACTAATGTAAACCCTAGGAGCTAGTTTATTATAAATAGGATGATTTACTAATGTATTAGACATATCTGGTCTCAGTTTCATTTTATTCTTCATCCTAAGAGACTATTGATCACGTTTTAGGGGGCTGGCCATTCGGCCATGCCTGAACCTCTTTTACTTATGTATTTTCAACGGTGGAGTTTCTGCACACCATAGATTAAGGGTGTGGAGCTCTGCTGTACCTCAAGTATTAATAAAGTTCTATTCTCTTCTATTCAATTCTCTCTTATTCTTATTCCAAGATATTCATTCGTACCCAAGAACATGATGAATCTAATGAGTCAGATAACCCTCATTATCATTCTCACTTATGAACGCGCGTGATTGACAACCACTTCCGTTCTACATGCAACAAGACTTGAATGTGTATCTCTTAGATTCCCCAACAGAATCTTCGTGGTATAAGCTAGATAGATGGCGGCATTTATGAGGATCCGGAAAGTCCAACCTTGTCTGTGGTGTTCCGAGTAGGATCCTGGGAATCTGGAAAGTCTAACCTTGTCTGTGGTGTTCCGAGTAGGATTCCGGTAATGAATGACTGTGACGTGCTTCAAACTTGTAACCTGCTGGGCGTTAGTGACAAGCGCAAAAGAATCAAGGGATTCTATTCCAGTAGGAGCGGGAACCAACCGGTGATTGGCCGTACTGTGACAGAGTGCGTGAGCATTAGCTTTCACTGCGAGGATGGGATGTAGCCATCAACCATGGGTGATGCCTCCAGACTGATTAGCTGTGCGAGTGACAGCCGCATAGGATATTTTCCCGAGAGGATGAAAGTAGCCACAGCTGATGGTGAACCCCTATACACAGCTTGCCATGGAAAGGAGTAAGAAAGAATTGAGTAGAAGCAGTGGGAAGGCAGGCGTCCTTGGGCCATACAGCACCTCCATTCGTTTATCTGAAATTCCTACCAATGAATCTACATAAGTATTCTATCCCTTTTATTATGTATTTTCTTTATATTTTATAATTTATTCCAATAACCAAAATTCCCCTTTAATCTCCCTAACTGAGATTTACAAGGTGACCATAGCTTGCTTCATACCAACAATCTCTGTGGATTCGACCCTTACTCACGTAAGGTTTATTACTTGGACGACCCAGTACACTTGCTGGTTAGTTGAACGGAGTTGTGAAAATAAACAGTGCCCTAAGGGTATATTCATACAAGTACAAAGAACATAAGGATCACAATTTCGTCCACCAAGTTTTTGGCGCCGTTGCCGGGGATTGTTCGAGTATGGACAACTGACGGTTCATCTTGTTGCTCAGATTAGGTAATTTTTTTTTTTCAAAATTTTTCTTTTCTTTTTCGTTTTTCCTAACATTATTTTCGAAAATAATTAATAAAAATCCAAAAAAATTAGAAAATATTAAAAATAAAAAATATTTTGTGTTTCTTGTTTGAGTCTTGAGTCAATTTTTAAGTTTGGTGTCAATTGCATGCTTTTTAAAATTTTTCTTGCATTTTTTCGAAAATCCATACATTCATAGTGTTCTTCATGATCTTCAAGTTGTTCTTGATAAGTCTTCTTGTTTGATCTTGATGATTTCTTGTTTTGTGTTTGTGTTGTTTGTTCTTGATAAGTCTTCTTACAAGTCAAGTCAAAATTTCAATTTTAAAAATCTTATCTTTTCAAAATCTTTTTCAAAAATCATATCTTTTTCATTTTTTTTCTATTTTTCGAAAATTTTAAAAATTATTTTTCAAAAATCTTTTTCTTATCTTTTATATCTAATTTTCGAAAATTCACTAATAATTAATGTGATTGGTTCAAAAATTTGGAGTTTGTTACTTTCTTGTTAAGAAAGGTTCAATCTTTAAGTTCTAGAATCTTATCTTGTAGTTTCTTGTTAGTGAAGTAAATAATTTCAAAACTTTTGAATTAAATCTTTTTATCTTTTATTTGATCTTTTTCAAAAATTTTATCTTTTTCAGAATTTGATTTCAAAATATCTTATCTAACCTCTTATCTTCATATCTTTTTCAAATTTGATTTCAAATTTTTTTCAATCAACTAACTAACTTTTTGTTTGTTTCTTATCTTTTTCAAAACCACCTAACTACTTTTCCCTCTTCTATTTTCGAAAATATCTCTCTCTTTTTCAAAAGTTCTTTTTAATTAATTAATTGTTTCATGTTTAAATTTTAATTATAATTTATTTCAAATTTTCGAAAATCACTAACCCCTTTTCAAAATTATTTTCGAAAATCTCTCTTCTCTTTTCTTCTTCTATTTAATTATTTAATTACTAACACTTCTCTTCACCTCTCTTCATCCATAAAACCGAATCCATTCTTCTTTCTTATACCCATTTCTTTTTCTACTAACATAAAGGAATCTCTATACTGTGACATAGAGGATTCCTCTTTCTTTTCTTGTGTTCTTCTCTTTCATATGAGCAGGAACAGGGATAAAGGCACTCTTGTTAAAATTGATCCAGAACCTGAAAGGACTCTGAAGAGAAAATTAAAAGAAGCTAAATTGCAACAATCCAGAAGAGACCTTCTAGAAATTTTCGAACAAGAGAAAGAGATGGCAGAGGAAAATAACAATAATAATAATGCAAGGAGAATGCTTGGTGACTTCACTAAGCCAACGTCCAAGTTTGATGGAAGAAGCATCTCCATTCCTGCCATTGGAGCCAATAACTTTGAGCTTAAGCCTCAACTGGTTGCTTTAATGCAACAAAACTGCAAGTTTTATGGACTTCCATCTGAAGATCCTTATCAGTTTTTAACTGAGTTCTTGCAGATCTGTGAGACTGTAAAGACGAATGGAGTTGATCCTGAAGTCTACAGACTCATGCTTTTCCCTTTTGCTGTAAGAGACAGAGCTAGAGTATGGTTGGATTCACAACCCAAGGATAGCCTGGACTCATGGGATAAGCTTGTCACTGCATTCTTGGATAAATTCTTTCCTCCTCAAAAGCTGAGCAAGCTGAGAGTGGATGTTCAAACCTTCAAACAAAAAGATGGTGAATCCCTCTATGAAGCTTGGGAAAGATACAAGCAGCTGACCAAAAGATGTCCATCTGACATGTTTTCAGAATGGACCATATTAGATATCTTCTATTATGGTCTCTCTGAATTTTCGAAAATGTCATTGGATCATTCTGCAGGTGGATCTATTCACCTAAAGAAAACGCCTGGAGAGGCTCAAGAACTCATTGACATGGTTGTAAACAACCAGTTCATGTATACTTCTGAGAGGAATTCCGTGAACAATGGGGTACCTCAGAAGAAAGGAGTTCTTGAAATTGATGCTCTAAATGCCATATTGGCTCAGAACAAAGTGTTGACTCAACAGGTCAACTTGATCTCTCAAAATCTGAATGGATTGCAACATGCATCCAACAGTACTAGAGAGGCAGCTTCTGAAGAAGCTTATGATCCTGAGAACCCTGCCATGGCAGAGGTTAATTACTTAGGTGAACCTTATGGAAACACCTATAACTCATCATGGAGAAATCATCCAAATTTCTCCTGGAAGGATCAACAAAAACCTCAACAAGGTTTTAACAATGGTGGACGCAATAGGCTGGGCAATAGCAAGCCATATCCATCATCTTCTCAGCAACAGACAGAGAATTCTGAACAAAACAATTCTAATTTAGCCAATATAGTCTCTGATCTGTCAAAAGCCACTTTCAGTTTCATGAATGAAAGAAGATCCTCCATTAGAAATATGGAGGCACAAGTAGGCCAGCTGAGTAAGAAAGTCATTGAAACTCCTCCCAGTATTCTCCCAAGCAATACAGAAGAGAATCCAAAAGGAGAGTGCAAGGCCATTGACATAGTCAATGTGGCCGAATGCACAAGGGAGGAGGAGAACGAAAATCCTAGTGAGGAGGACCTCCTGGGACGTTCCTCAAGCAAGAAGGAGTTTCCTATTAAGGATCCTGAGGAATTTGAGGCTCATTTAGAGACCATAGAGATTCCATTTAATCTCCTTCTGCCATTCATGAGCTCTGAAGAATATTCATCCTCTGAAGAGAATGAAGATGTGACTGGAGAGCAAGTTGCTCAATACTTAGGAGCTATCATGAAACTGAATGCCAAGCTGTTTGCTAAGGAGACTTGGGAAAGTGAACCTCCCTTGCTCATTAGTGAACTAGATACTTGGACTCAGAGAACTCTACCTCAAAAGAAACAAGATCCTGGCAAGTTCTCAATACCTTGTACCATTGGCACCATGAGCTTTGAAAAAGCTCTATGTGATTTGGGGTCAGGGATAAATCTTATGCCACTCTCTGTAATAGAGAAACTGGGGATCATTGAGGTACAACCTGCCTTGTTCTCATTACAATTGGCAGACA
This sequence comes from Arachis stenosperma, assembly GCF_014773155.1. Classification (NCBI taxonomy): domain Eukaryota; kingdom Viridiplantae; phylum Streptophyta; class Magnoliopsida; order Fabales; family Fabaceae; genus Arachis; species Arachis stenosperma. Next base: position 87,630,655 of record NC_080380.1, read on the forward strand.
AGTCCATGAGACAAGCTTATGGAATAGTAGAGGACGTGCTAGTAAAGGTGGAAGGCCTTTACATCCCTACTGATTTCATAATCCTAGACACTAGGAAGGAAGATGATGAATGCATCATCCTAAGGAGACCTTTCCTAGCCACAGCAGGAGCTGTGATAGATGTCAACAGAGGTGAGTTAGTCCTTCAATTGAATGGAGACTACCTTGTGTTTCAGGCACATGGCCATCCCTCTGTGACAAAAGAGAGTAAGCATGAAGAGCTTCTCTCAGTTCAGAGTCAAGAAGAGCCTCCACAGTCAAACTCTAAGTTTGGTGTTGAGAGGCCACAACCAAACTCTAAGTTTGGTGTTCAAACCCCATATCCAAACTCTAAGTTTGGTGTTGGGACTCCACAACATTGACCTGATCACTTTGTGGCTCCATGAGAGCCACTGTCAAGCTATTGACATTAAAGAAGCACTTGTTGGGAGGCAACCCAATTTTATTTATCTAATTTTATTTTATTTTGTTTCTTTGTTATTTTTGTGTTTTATTAGGTACATGATCATGAGGAGTCACGAAAAAAATCAAAAAAATTAAAAACAGAGTCAAAAACAGAAGAAAAAAATTTTCACCCTGGAGGTAGCGCAGACTGGCGTTCAACGCCAGTAAGATGCATCTTTCTGGCGTTCAACGCCAGAACAGAGCACCATTCTGGCGTTGAGCGCCCAAAACAAGCGACAACCTGGCGTTAAACGCCAGGATGGTGCACAGAGAGGACAAACTGGCGCTGAACGCCAGAAACAAGCATGAAACTGGCGTTCAACGCCAGGAACATGCATTACATGGGCGTTGAACGCCCAGAACATGCACCAATGGGCGTTTGAACGCCAGAATGTTGCATGAAGGCATGTTACATGCCTATATGGTGAAGGAATGGTATTTGTTTTCACCTCAGGATCTGTGGACCCCACAGGATCCCCACCTACCACATTCCTTTTAATCCTAATCACACTCTCCTAATCCAAATCTCATTCTCAATGTCACACTTCCCAACACCCTTCACCAATCACCTCAATTCCTCTTCCCAATTACCCCATTCACCATTCACATCTATCCACTCTTCCCCATACACCCCACCTACCTTTACAATTCAACTTCTCTTTCCCACCCAATCCCACCCATATAGCCAAATCCATCCCCCCTCACTCACCTCCATTTTCTTCTTCTTCTTCTCTTCTTTCTTCTCTTGCTCGAGGGCGAGCAATATTTTAAGTTTGGTGTGGTAAAAGCATAGCTTTTTTGCTTTTCTATTACCATTAATGGCACCTAAAGCCAGAGAAACCTCAAAGGGAAGACAAAAGCTTCCACCTCTGAGTCTTGGGAGATGGAAAGACTAAAAATATAAGCCGTCATAGCTCAGTGGTAGAACATGTGGCTGCAAATCAAGAGATCCCTGAAATACCTTAGGGAATAAGTTATCCTCCACAAAAATATTGGAAGCAACTAAGGGGAGGAACACGAAAATTACTAGGAATCATTCAACAAAGGCAAGGAAGGGACATAGAAGAGTTGAAGAACATCATTGGTCCTTCAAGAAGAAGACGCCACTAAAGGTGGATTCATTCCTTGTTCTTTATTTCTTTCTGTTTTCGGTTTTTAGTATTATGTTTATCTATGTTTTGTGTCTTTATTTCATGATCATTAGTGTGTAACCATGCCTTAAAGCTATGAATAAAATCCATTACTCCTTCACCTCTCTTAAAAGAAAAATGTTTTAATTCAAAAGAACAAGAAGTACATAATTTTCGAAATATTTATTGAATTTAGTTTAATTATATTGATGTAGTGACAATGCTTTTTGTTTTCTGAATGAATGATTGAACAGTGCATATGTCTTTTGATCTTGTTGTTTATGAGTGTTAAAATTGTTGGTTCTTGAAAGAATGATGAACAAAGAGAAATGTTATTGATGATCTGAAAAATTCATGAAATTGATTCTTGAAGCAAGAAAAAGCAGTGAAAAAAAAAAGGGCTAAAAAGAGTATATAAAAAAAAAAGGAGCAATAGAAAAAGCCAATAGCCCTTAAAACCAAAAGGCAAGGGTAAAAAGGATCCAAGGCTTTGAGCATCAATGGATAGGAGGGCCCAAGGAAATAAAATCCAGGCCTAAGCGGCTAAATCAAGCTGTCCCTAACCATGTGCTTGTGTTATGAAGGTCCAAGAGAAAAGCTTGAGACTGAGTGGTTAAAGTCGTGATCCAAGGCAAAAGAGTGTGCTTAAGAGCTCTGGACACCACTAACTGGGGACTTTAGCAAAGCTAAGTCACAATCTGAAAAGGTTCACCCAGTTATGTGTCTGTGGCATTTATGTATCCGGTGGTAATACTGGAAAACAAAATGCTTAGGGCCACGGCCAAGACTCATAAGTAGCTGTGTTCAAGAATCAACATGCTTAACTAGGAAAGTCAATAACACTATCCAAAATTCTAAGTTCCTAGAGATGCCAATCACTCTGAACTTCAAAGGAAAAAGTGAGATGCCAAAACTGTTCAGAAGCAAAAAGCTACAAGTCCCGCTCATGTAATTAAATTAATATTCAGTGATATTTTGGACTTTATAGTATATTCTCTTCTTTTTATCCTATTTGATTTTCAGTTGCTTGGGGACAAGCAACAATTTAAGTTTGGTGTTGTGATGAGCGGATAATTTATACGCTTTTTGGCATTGTTTTTAGGTAGTTTTTAATAAGTTCAAGCTACTTTTAGGGATGTTTTCCTTAGTTTTTATGTTAAATTCACATTTCTGGACTTTACTATGAGTTTATGTGTTTTTCTGTGATTTCAGGTAAATTCTGACTGAAATTGAGGGATTTGAGCAAAACTCTGAAAAAGGCTGACAAAAGGACTGCTGATGCTGTTGGATTCTGACCTCCCTGCACTCGAAATGGATTTTCTGGAGATACAGAACTTCAATTGGCGCGCTCTCAACGGCGTTGGAAAGTAGACATCCAGGGCTTTCCAGAAATATATAATAGTCCATACTTTATTCGAAGAATGACGACGTAACTTGGCGTTGAACGCCAAGTACATGCTGCTGTCTGGAGTTAAACGCCAGAAAAACGTCATGATCCGGAGTTGAACGCCCAAAACACGTCATAACTCGAAGTTCAACTCCAAGAGAAGCCTCAGCTCATGGATTGATCAAGCTCAGCCCAAACATACACCAAGTGGGCCCCGGAAGTGGATTTATGCATCAATTACTTACTCATGTAAACCCTAGGAGCTAGTTTATTATAAATAGGATGATTTACTAATGTATTAGACATCTCTGGTCTCAGTTTCATTTTATTCTTCATCCTAAGAGACTATTGATCACGTTTTAGGGGGCTGGCCATTCGGCCATGCCTGAACCTCTTTTACTTATGTATTTTCAACGGTGGAGTTTCTGCACACCATAGATTAAGGGTGTGGAGCTCTGCTGTACCTCAAGTATTAATGAAGTTCTATTCTCTTCTATTCAATTCTCTCTTATTCTTATTCCAAGATATTCATTCGTACCCAAGAACATGATGAATCTAATGAGTCAGATAACCCTCATTATCATTCTCACTTATGAACGCGCGTGATTGACAACCACTTCCGTTCTACATGCAACAAGACTTGAATGTGTATCTCTTAGATTCCCCAACAGAATCTTCGTGGTATAAGCTAGATAGATGGCGGCATTTATGAGGATCCGGAAAGTCCAACCTTGTCTGTGGTGTTCCAAGTAGGATCCTGGGAATCCGGAAAGTCTAACCTTGTCTGTGGTGTTCCGAGTAGGATTCCGGTAATGAATGACTGTGACGTGCTTCAAACTTGTAACCTGCTGGGCGTTAGTGACAAGCGCAAAAGAATCAAGGGATTCTATTCCAGTAGGAGCGGGAACCAACCGGTGATTGGCCGTACTGTGACAGAGTGCGTGAGCATTAGCTTTCACTGCGAGGATGGGATGTAGCCATCAACCATGGGTGATGCCTCCAGACTGATTAGCTGTGCGAGTGACAGCTGGTGCACGAAATTGCAATAACACTTTTGCAATCCCGCACAACTAACCAGCAAGTGCACTGGGTCGTCCAAGTAATACCTTGCGTGAGCAAGGGTCGATCCCACGGAGATTGTCGGCTTGAAGCAAGCTATGGTTACCTTGTAAGTCTTAGTTAGGATATCAGAAATTATCAGGATTGATTTGTAAAAAGCAAAAGAACATGAAATGATTACTTGTTTTGCAGTAATGGAGAATAGGCTGGGGCTTTGGAGATGCTCCATCTTCCGAATCTCTGCTTTCCTACTGTCATCTTCATCAAACACGCAAGGCTCTTTCCATGGCAAGCTGTATGTAGGGTTTCACCGTTGTCAGTGGCTACCTCCCATCCTCTCATTGGAAATACGTCCCTGATGCTCTGTCACAGCATCGGCTATCCATCTGTCGGTTCTCAATCAGGCCGGAATAGAATCCAGTGATTCTTTTGCGTCTGTCACTAACGCCCCGCCTTCAGGAGTTTGAAGCACGTCACAGTCATTCAATCATTGAGTCCTACTCAGAATACCACAGACAAGGTTTAGACCTTCCGGACTCTTTTGAATGCCGCCATCAGTTCTAGCTTATACCACGAAGATTCCTGATTAAAGAATCCAAGAGATACCTACTTAATCTAAGGTAGAACAGAGGTGGTTGTCAGGCACATGTTCATAGTTGAGAATGTTGATGAGTGTCACGGATCATCACATTCATCCGGGTTAGGAGCAAGTGATATCTTAGAATGGAAGCAAGCATGATCGAATAAGAAACAGTAGTAATTGCATTAATCCATCAAAACACAGCAGAGCTCCTCACCCCCAACCATGGGGTTTAGAGACTCATGCTGTGGAAGGTACACAAGAAACGTGTAAAAATGTCATGAGGTCATAAGGTGTCGATTACAATGTCAAAAGATCCTATAAATAGTAAAAGCTAGTATCCTAAGGTTTACAGAAATGAGTAAATGACAGAAAAATCCACTTCCGGGCCCACTTGGTGTGTGCTTGGGCTGAGCATTGAAGCTTTTATGTGTAGAGACGTTTTCTGGAGTTAAACGCCAGCTTTCATGCCAGTTTGGGCGTTTAACTCCAAGTTTTATGCCAGTTCCGGCGTTTAACGCTGGAATTTCTGATGCTGATTTGCCACGCCGGTTTGGGCCATCAAATCTTGGGCAAAGTATGGACTATCATATATTGCTGGAAAGCCCAGGATGTCTACTTTCCAATGCCGTTGAGAGCGCGCCAATTGGGCTTCTGTAGCTCCAGAAAATCCACTTCGAGTGCAGGGAGGTCAGAATCCAACAGCATCTGCAGTCCTTTTCAGTCTCTGGATCAGATTTTTGCTCAGAATCTTCAATTTCAGTCAGAAAATACCTAAAATCACAGAAAAACACACAAACTCATAGTAAAGTCCAGAAAAGTGAATTTTAAATAAAAACTAATAAAAATATAATAAAAACTAACTAAAAGATACTAAAAACATACTAAAAACACTGCCAAAAAGCGTATAAATTATCCGCTCATCACAACACCAAACTTAAATTGTTGCTTGTCCCCAAGCAACTGAAAATCAAAATAGGATAAAAAGAAGAGAATATACTATAGACTCCAAAATATCAAGGAAACATAGCTCCAATTAGATGAGCGGGACTAGTAGCTTTTTGCCTCCGAACAGTTTTGGCATCTCACTCTATCCTTTGAAGTTCAGAATGATTGGCATCCATGAGAACTCAGAACTCAGATAGTGTTATTGATTCTCCTAGTTAAGTATAATGATTCTTGAACATAGCTAGTGTATGAGTCTTGGCTGTGGCCCAAAGCACTCTGTCTTCCAGTATTACCACCGGATACATACATGCCACAAACACATAATTGGGTGAACCTTTTTAGATTGTGACTCAGCTTTGCTACAGTCCCCAATTAGAGGTGTCCAGGGTTCTTAAGCACACTCTTTTTGCCTTGGTTCACAACTTTATTTTCCCCCCCCCCTTTTTTTTTTCTTTTTCTTTCTCTTTTTTTTTCGAAATTTTTTTTTCACTGCTTTTTCTTGCTTCAAGAATCAATTTTGATGATTTTTCAGATCCTCAACAACAGTTCTCTTTCTCCTCATTCTTTCAAGAGCCAACAAATTTAACATTCTCAAAACATCAAATTCAAAAGACATATGCACTGTTCAAGCATTCATTCAGAAAACAAAAAGTATTGTCACCACATCAAACTAATTCAACTAGTTTCAGAGATAAATTTCGAAATCCTGTACTTCTTGTTCTTTTGTGATTAAAGCATTTTTCATTTAAGAGAGGTGATGGATTCATAGGACATTCATAACTTTAAGGCAGAATATTTAAATTTTATTAATTATGAACTAAGAACAAGACTCAAAACTAAATATAAGATTAAACTAGAAAATAAAAATAGAGAACAATATAAGATAAAAAAAAAACGCAAAAACATAGGCTACTAATGATAGAGGTTTTCACAGAGTTAGGACTCAACAACCTTGATTTTGAGAAGTGGATGCTCCCTCAGCTTGAGAGGAGAGCTTTTGGCGTTTCAATTCTTGGATTTCACGCCCCTGCTTCTCTTGTTCCTTCAGCAATTTGCAGATCATGCAGTTTTGATTCTGCTGTTCTTCCTTCAGTTGCTCCATAGTCTCTTGCAACTTGTTAATGGATGCTTCTAGGCTGGCCCAGTGGCCAATTTCAGGGAATTCAGGGAGGAACTCATGCGCCCTCCTCTTGATAGAGTTGTCTTGCACTTGTCCTTCCATTGACTTTTTGGTGATTGGATGTTCAATGGGTATGAACTCATCTACTCCCATCTTTACCCCAGCCTCTTTACAGAGCAAGGAGATCAAGCTTGGGTAAGCCAATTTGGCTTCAGTGGAATTCTTGTTTGCAATTGTGTAGATCTCACAAGCAATCACATGATGCACCTCCACTGCTTTTCCAAGCATAATGCAATGAATCATCACTGCTCTCTTGATAGTAACCTCAGAACGGTTGCTAGTGGGCAATATGGAGTGCCCAATGAAGTCTAGCCACCCTCTTGCAATTGGTTTGAGGTCTCCCCTCTTGAGTTGGTTTGGGACACCCTTAGAATTGGTTATCCACTTAGTTCCAGGGAGGCATATGTCCTCTAGAACTTGATCCAACCCTTTATCTACTCTCACCATCCTCCTATTAAAGGAGTCAGGATCATCTTGTAGTTGAGGCAACTTGAAGATTTCTCTTATTTTGTCCAGATGGAAGTATATAACTTTCCCTCTGACCATGGTTCTATAGGTATGGTAAGCGGTTCCAGTCATTCTATGCTTATCTGTCAGCCACAGATTTGAGTAGAATTCCTGAACCATGTTCCTTCCAACCTTTGTCTCAGGATTGGTTAGAACTTCCCAACCTCTGTTTCGAATTTGCTCTTGGATCCCCGGATATTCATCTTCTTTTAGATCAAATTTTACTTCCGGGATCACTGACCTCAGACCCATTATTTTGTGATAATGGTCTTCATGTTCTTTGGTTAAGAACTTCTCTTGATTCCAAAGATTCTTTGGATTAGTCTCTTTCTTTCCTCTTAAATTGGTTTGTTTTCCCTTAGGAGCCATGATCTTGATGAATCTTGGCTTAGTGATCACGGAAAAGCACACCAAACTTAGAGGTTTGCTTGTCCTCAAGCAAAATAGAAGAGAGAAGAGAGGGGGAGGAAGAGGAAATTCGAATGGTGTGATGGAATGAGGGAGCTAAACGTGAATTTATAAGGTGGGGAGGGGAGTTTTCGAAAAAAGAGAGAGAAATTTGAAAAGATATGGAAAGAAATTGAAAAAAAGGTGAAATTTTTGAACAATGTTTGTAATTGATTTGAAATAAATTTGAAGAATGGTTTTGATTTTTGAAGATTTCAAAGTGAATGATGAAAGGTTGAAGTGCATTTATGTAGAAGAGTATGGTTAAAAAGAGGAAAGTTTGAAAAAATTTGAGTTGAAAACAAAAATGTGGTCCCCCCACCTTTCTGGCGTTAAACGCCCAGAATGGCACCCATTCTGGCGTTTAACGCCCATTTGCTACCCCTTTTGGGCGTTTAACGCCCAGCCAGGTGCCCTGGCTGGCGTTAAACGCCAGAAATCCTTTGTCACTGGGCGTTTTTCAGAACGCCCAGGATGCTGCATTGCTTTCACAGCATTCAACTTGAACTCATCCTCATTGACTCTCAGGGTCACTTCCCCTTTTTGTACATCAATGAGAGTTCGTCCAGTTGCTAGGAATGGTCTTCCTAGAATGAGAGTTGCACTTTTGTGCTCTTCCATTTCCAGCACCACAAAGTCAGTGGGAAAGGCAAATGGCCCAACCTTGACAATCATGTCCTCTATTATGCCTGATGGGTGTTTAATAGAGCCATCAGCAAGTTGGAGGCATATCCTGGTTGGTTTGACTTCTCCAGCCAACCCAAGCTTTCTGATAGTGGATGCAGGTATTAGATTGATGCTTGCTCCAAGATCACATAGGGCTGTCTTGGTGCAAGCTCCTTCTAATGTGCATGGTATTATAAAGCTTCCAGGATCTTGAAGCTTTTCTGGTAAGCTTTTTAGTATGACTACACTGCATTCTTCAGTGAGAAACACTTTTTCAGTTTCTCTCCAATCCTTCTTATGACTTAAGACCTCTTTCATGAACTTAGCATAAGAAGGTATTTGCTCAAGTGCCTCTGCAAACGGAATCTTTATTTCAAGAGTCCTTAGATAGTCTGCAAAGCGGGCAAATTGCTTATCCTGTTTCGCTTTGCGGAGTTTCTGAGGATAAGGCATCTTGGCTTGATATTCCTCAACCTTAGATGCTGCAGGTTTATTCCTTACAGAAGTGGTTGAAGAAGCCTTGTTAGAGGGATAATTATCAGCACTCTCAGGTGTCTGATCCTCCTTGGGCGTTTGAACGCCAGGAATGGGTGAAGATTGGGCGTTAAACGCCAACTTCTCCCCCTTTTCTGGCGTTTGAACGCCAGAACTGGGCAAGGAATGGGCGTTTAACGCCAACTTTCCTTCCCTTTCTGGCGTTTGAACGCCAATAATGTTCCTCTCTGGGCTCTTGTTGTCCTCAGAGGGATTTTGAACAGTGGTTTAGTTATCCTCTGTCAATTGTTCTTTGTTTGCCTTCTTGCTCCTTTGAGCAGTGGTGTTCAGTGTTTTCCCACTCCTTAGTCGAACTGCTTGACATCCTTCTGTTATCTGTTTAGTTATTTGCTGTTTTGCTTGATTCAACTGCAGTTCTATGTTCTTGTTAGCAACTTTAGTATCATGGAGCATTTCTTTAAATTCTGCTAACTGTTCTGTCATCAGGAGCAATTGTTGATTAAGTTCATTCATCTGTTCTTGAGGATTAGGATCAGTGACTAATGCCATGACCTCCTCTTTTGGAACGAACTCACTGCTAGAATATAAGTATTGGTTTCTAGCAACAGTGTCTATAAGCTTTTGAGCTTCTTCAATTGTCTTCCTCATGTGTATAGATCCACCAGCTGAGTGGTCTAAAGACATCTGAGCTTTTTCTGTGAGCCCATAGTAGAAGATGTCTAACTGTACCCACTCTGAAAACATTTCAGAGGGGCATTTTCTAAGCATACCTCTATACCTCTCCCAGGCATTATAAAGGGATTCATTATCCTCTTGTTTAAAGCCTTGGATGTCCAGCCTTAGCTGTGTCATCCTTTTTGGAGGGTAGAAATGATTCAGGAATTTGTCTGATAACTGTTTCCATGTCTTTATGCTTGCTGTAGGTTGGTTATTCAACCACCTTTTAGCTTGATCTTTTACAGCAAATGGAAACAGTAATAGTCTGTAGACATCCTGATCTACCTCTTTATCATGTACTGTGTCAGCAATTTGTAAGAACTGTGCCAGAAACTCAGTAGGTTCTTCCTGTGGAAGACCGGAATACTGGCAATTTTGCTGCACTATGATAATGAGTTGAGGGTTTAGCTCAAAGCTGCTTGCTTTGATGGGAGGTATACAGATGCTACTCCCATATGCAGCTGTAATGGGGTTAGCATATGACCCCAGAGTCCTTCTGAACTGGTTAATTCCACTTAAGTCCATAATGGACAAAAGGGAAATGATAATGATTGCAAAGAGATAAATTTTGTTTTGTTTTGTTTTTTTTTTTTTGAATTAACCGAAAAAAAAAATTAAAATAAAATAAAAGGAAATTAAAAGAAAAATTCGAAAATCAAAAAGAAATTAAAATCAAAGCAAATTGAGAACTGAATCAATTAGTTAATTAAAAAGATTTTGAAAACAGCAATTAAAAAGATATGATTGAAAAAATTTTTATGAAAGAGATTTGATTTTTGAAAAGAGGAAAGAGATAAACACAAAAAGACACCAAACTTAAAATTTTAGAAAATCAAACACCAATTTTTTTCGAAAATTTTAAAGGAAAAACACAAAGAGGACACCAAACTTAGAACTTTTATGAATCAAAAAGGGACTAAGAACATGCAAAATTCGAAAATCAAAAGAAAAACAAAAGCATGCAATTGACACCAAACTTAAAATATGAAACTAGACTCAACTAAAAGACTCTAAACCAACAAAAAGGAGACAGTCCTAATCTAAGCAACAAGATAAGCCGTCAGTTGTCCAAACTCGAACAATCCCCGGCAACGGCGCCAAAAACTTGGTGCACGAAATTGCAATAACACTTTTGCAATCCCGCACAACTAACCAGCAAGTGCACTGGGTCGTCCAAGTAATACCTTGCGTGAGCAAGGGTCGATCCCACGGAGATTGTCGGCTTGAAGCAAGCTATGGTTACCTTGTAAGTCTTAGTCAGGATATCAAAAATTATCAGGATTGATTTGTAAAAAGCAAAAGAACATGAAATGATTACTTGTTTTGCAGTAATGGAGAATAGGCTGGGGCTTTGGAGATGCTCCATCTTCCGAATCTCTGCTTTCCTACTGTCATCTTCATCAAACACGCAAGGCTCCTTCCATGGCAAGCTGTATGTAGGGTTTCACCGTTGTCAGTGGCTACCTCCCATCCTCTCATTGGAAATACATCCCTGATGCTCTGTCACAGCATCGGCTATCCATCTGTCGGTTCTCAATCAGGCCAGAATAGAATCCAGTGATTCTTTTGCGTCTGTCACTAACGCCCCGCCTTCAGGAGTTTGAAGCACGTCACAGTCATTCAATCATTGAGTCCTACTCAGAATACCACAGACAAGGTTTAGACCTTCCGGACTCTCTTGAATGCCGCCATCAGTTCTAGCTTATACCACGAAGATTCCTGATTAAAGAATCCAAGAGATACCTACTTAATCTAAGGTAGAACAGAGGTGGTTGTCAGGCACATGTTCATAGTTGAGAATGTTGATGAGTGTCACGGATCATCACATTCATCCGGGTTAGGAGCAAGTGATATCTTAGAATGGAAGCAAGCATGATCGAATAAGAAACAGTAGTAATTGCATTAATCCATCAAAACACAGCAGAGCTCCTCACCCCCAACCATGGGGTTTAGAGACTCATGCTGTGGAAGGTACACAAGAAACGTGTAAAAATGTCATGAGGTCATAAGGTGTCGATTACAATGTCAAAAGATCCTATAAATAGTAAAAGCTAGTATCTAAGGTTTACAGAAATGAGTAAATGACAGAAAAATCCACTTCCGGGCCCACTTGGTGTGTGCTTGGGCTGAGCATTGAAGCTTTTATGTGTAGAGACGTTTTCTGGAGTTAAACGCCAGCTTTCATGCCAGTTTGGGCGTTTAACTCCAAGTTTTATGCCAGTTCCGGCGTTTAACGCTGGAATTTCTGATGCTGATTTGCCACGCCGGTTTGGGCCATCAAATCTTGGGCAAAGTATGGACTATCATATATTGCTGGAAAGCCCAGGATGTCTACTTTCCAATGCCGTTGAGAGCGCGCCAATTGGGCTTCTGTAGCTCCAGAAAATCCACTTCGAGTGCAGGGAGGTCAGAATCCAACAGCATCTGCAGTCCTTTTCAGTCTCTGGATCAGATTTTTGCTCAGAACCTTCAATTTCAGTCAGAAAATACCTGAAATCACAGAAAAACACACAAACTCATAGTAAAGTCCAGAAAAGTGAATTTTAAATAAAAACTAATAAAATATAATAAAAACTAACTAAAAGATACTAAAAACACTGCCAAAAAGCGTATAAATTATCCGCTCATCAACAGCCGCATAGGATATTTTCCCGAGAGGATGAAAGTAGCCACAGCTGATGGTGAACCCCTATACACAGCTTGCCATGGAAAGGAGTAAGAAAGAATTGAGTAGAAGCAGTGGGAAGGCAGGCGTCCTTGGGCCATACAGCACCTCCATTCGCTTATCTGAAATTCCTGCCAATGAATCTACATAAGTATTCTATTCCTTTTATTATGTATTTTCTTTTTATTTTATAATTTATTCCAATAATCAAAATTCCCCTTTAATCTCCCTAACTGAGATTTACAAGGTGACCATAGCTTGCTTCATACCAACAATCTCTGTGGATTCGACCCTTACTCACGTAAGGTTTATTACTTGGACGACCCAGTACACTTGCTGGTTAGTTGAACGGAGTTGTGAAAATAAACAGTGCCCTAAGGGTATATTCATACAAGTACAAAGAACATAAGGATCACAATTTCGTCCACCAATATGCAAAACAAGAAAATGCAACTAAAAATCCTAAAATGAAATGCAAAAGTGTTGGGATTAGAAACTTGTTACCCAAAAACTCCGAGTGGTCGGATGACCTCCCCACACTTAAAAGTTTGCACCGTCCTCGGTGCACTCAAAGATGAGCAAGGGGGTACGGCGACCTTCCGAGTTGCTACCTTCAGCTGGTAGAACAACCGGTTGCTTCATGTTCTACTCCCGCTTCCATTTTTGCTTGTGATGATTCATCCTGAACAATAGAAAACAGGATAGTAAGAAAAGTGAATGTGCAAGCAAGGAAGCGTAAATTATTGGAATGAGGTAAATCACTAGAATTGAGTGAGTGAATTAGGGTGACATTGATGAAAAATAGGTGTGTAGGTCCTAACTTGCATGCGGTTTTAGAACTCATACACTAGTATTTAAAAGGACATGTCACAGTTATACAAAGGGGTATGCACTTCACTCATTCTAGTGTGCTTGAAGTACTTCAAAAGACTTGTAGGGTAAGTCAACCAAACAAGTAGTAAAGAAGCATAAAAGTATTCAAGCAATTAATCAAGCAATTTTGAAATTGGATAGTGCATGGACATTGATTGATGTGTAAGTAAACTTAGTGAACAAAATGGTATATATGAAACTTACATAACAAACAATGACACATATTGAAGTTGTTGCAACACCTTAGTGACATAGAGGTGAAACACATGGATGCTATGGAACTTAGGAAAAAGGAATATGGAAGTGGAAATCAATCACATAGCAAGCATGGTCCACAAAGCTTTACAAAGCTCAAAAATATGTCACTAGGTAAGCTTTCGATCCAATTTCACAATTCCAAAATCTCAATTCATGAAATAGGCGATGTGAATAAGGTAAATCATAAAAAACATCACCTAAAAAAATGCAATGATAATATACAATTGCCTAACAATGGATGATAAATGCATGGTGGCCAAAACATGCAATTCATAAGAGTTAAGAAGCTTAAAGGCAATGTAACATGTACTTGGTGCTCACAGATGTCAAACATGAAAACTCAAAACCAAGTGACAAAATATAACCTCAACAATTAAATCCAACAATGACAATCAAGAGAATTATGCTAAGATAGCATTAGTTAATACTAACAGCAATAAACGGCAAACAAAATTAATAATCCAACACTTATAATGCAAAATAGAAAATGAAATGAAAAAAAAAATTAAACTAATTAAAAAAATAACTACCTAACTAAAAGAAATGGTTATGGATGATGTTTGGTAGTGTTGGATGATGACTGAAGGGAAGAAGAGAGGAGAAGAAAGAAGGAGGAAAGAAACAGGGCAATCCACGCGTGCGCGTCATTGACGCGCGCGCGCGGATGGACGAGAGGAGAGGGGGCGCGGAGGTGCCAGGTGCGCTCACGCGTGGGTATGGAAATGTGAAGGGGCGCGGGCACGCACAGCGTATGTTCACGCGGGTTTAGGCACAGAGTTGGCCCAGAGTTGGCACAACTCTCAGGTCCTGAGCTTGGAGGTGGAACTTCTGGATCCACGCGTACCCGTACATGGCACGTGCGCGTGGATGGTCGAGAATGCATAAGGCACGCGTACGCGTGGAGTGCGCATGCGCGTGGATGGTGCTCTGTTTTTCAAAATATTTTTCATGTTTTTGCACCAAACCAAGCATTCCAATCCTTCAAACAACTACCAAAACATCATAAAACCCTATTTAACCTGCTAGACTCCCAAATAAACTAAACTAACTAAACAAAACATGAATTCAAAGTAATTTACCATATATAGAGAAAAAGGGAAAGATGTTACCATGGTGGGGTGTCTCTCACCTAGCACTTTTGTTTATTGTCCTTAAGTTGGACTTATGGGGAGCTCTTCATCAAGATGGCTTGTGCTTGAACTCATCTTGGAACTTCCACCAATGCTTGGTTCTCCAATAAGTACCATTCTTCAAAATTAAGAACTCCAAGCTTGGGTGGAGTTCTCCACAAATCATGGGCTCCCAAGTTTGATTTTCCTTGTGCGATCTAGGATCACACACTTTGTTTTCACACCCGTCCTTGAGTTGATCATGGTGATTTCCTCCGGGTGGCAAGAGAGATGAATTCTCAAAGAAGTGACCAAACATCATCTTAGACCCAAGCAATCTAGTTCTATACCAAACCTTACAATTGAGCTTTGAACATATAACCATGGTGAACCTAGAATGGAATTTCCAACCACTAACCATCTCCTTTTTACTCTTAAAGCCACAAATATGTCTAAGTTGACCATCCGTTTCAATCAAACCGTATTCAAGGGGAATAATAAAGCTTAAGTATAAGGGATTTATCCACTTGAATGAAAGAATGGATGGTGGTGGCTTGGGGAGAGGTATTTCCAATGTCCTTGTAAGCTCTACTCCCTTGTGTGCTTCCTTGTGAATCTCCACCTCTTCATAAACTTCTTCATTCTCAATCCCTTGTTCATCAACTTCATCTAACTCTTCTCCATCATTCAAGTCATGAATTGGAGGGCGAGAGAAATCTACCTCCACATCACTTTCAAATTCATTGGGAAAATGTTCTTCAAATTCAAAGAATTCTTTACCAAAAAGATTGGATGCATGGTCTTCATCACCAAGGGAACTCGATTCTTTCTTCATTCCTTCCAAGTCTTCATTCGAAATTTGTTTTGAGGTTGTGCACGGTCCTCCGCAACGTCAAACTCAATCTTCTTGGAGGAATTTTCTTCAACTCGAGGTTCCCATGGAGGTTCCACATCTCCTAAGTCTTCTACCACTTCTTCCTTGTCTTCGATGATCATAGGCTTCTCCAATTGTTCCAACACAAAATTATATTCCTCCTTATCCACCGGAGCTTCCAATCTCTCCTTCATGCTACGTTCTTCATTAGATTTTCCACATGTAGCCATGGGAGATCCTTGAGTGCTCAAATATTGGGAGGCTAACTGATTTGTTACCTTATTTAGGGTGGCCATGAAATTTTTCACATTCATTTTTATCTCTTCTTGTCCTTGAGCAAGAACATCAAGGATGGCATCCATTGGAGATTGGGGTGGATAGAAGGGCTCATGGTCTTGGAGAAAAGGTTCATAATAGGAAGGTGGTTCTTCTTGGTAAGGGTATGGTGGTGTATATTGAGGTGGTTCTTGGGAGTAGTAATCTTGGAATTGTGGTTCCATGTATGGCTCATATGGTTCAAAAGGAGGTTGGTATGGTGGATAAGGATCATGGTCATATGGAGGTGTTTGGTAAAAATAGGCTTGTGAGTGTGGTTGAGGTTTATGTTGAGGATATGACTCATAGGCATATGGTGGTGGTTCTTGAAAGTCACAAGGAGATTCACCATAGCCATTGGATTGGTATGCATCATAGAATGGCTCTTCTTCATAGTGCATTGGTGGAGGTTGTTGCCATGAAGATTGATCATATGCATATGGCTCCTCCCACCTTTGGTTATCCCATCCTTGATACACATCTTCATTGTAGTCCTCATTTCCTACAACATAGTTAGAACCAAACTCATAGCCAAAGTGAGAATTCATGATAGCAAGAGAAAATGAAGACAAAATCAAATAAGAAGCAAGAAAATTAAATCCTAAAACTAACAAAAACTAACAAAGAAGTAAAAGGTAAACCTATTTACAATATTCACATATATACAATAACCAATAACATAACACCATTGCAACTCCCCGACAACGGAGCCATTTTGATGATTGGACTCTTATGTGGTTTAGAATTTCACAAATGAAAGCTCGTTGTAAAGTATAGTTCTACACCAACAAAGAGTCCTCACATGTAAAAAATTTGGTTGTCACAAGGAACAAACCCCAAATAAGAAATAACCAGAGTATTTGGACTCCGGGTCGTCTCACAAGGAATTGCAATGAAGTGTATGATTATTGGCTATGAAGGAATATTTTTGGGGTTTTTGGATGAGACATGAAAAGTAAATGGCAAGAAAATTCAAATAACAAAAAGGCGTTGGCAAGGGTTGGTGGTCAAGGATCTCTATCCTTATCACTAACCACAACATGAGAATTGGCAAGGATCAACCCCATTAAGTCATCCTCTAACTAATAAAGGAAAGTCAAATGAGCTATGTCAATCCAAGTCCATAAGTCCTAGTTTTCCACCAATTCAATTAGTGAGATCTAGAGTTAATGGCTCCCAATCGTCAATCACTTGGACATTAGTAACTCAAAAGTTCCTGAGTTACCTTCCCAAGCCAAGAGCATAAAATTCTACCCTAAAGCCCAACCAAGAATTTTGTCAAACACTTGGTGGGTATACAAAGAAAGCATGGTAAATATGCAAGAAATAGTAAAATCTACTAACTACCAATTGCATGAAAAGTAAATTCACAACTCAATCATCAACAAAAAGAAACATTAACATCAAATTGCCTTGAAAGGGATCCAAATTCAACATGAGTGCATGAACATAAAAGAGAGCATAAAAGAAAAATTAACACTACAAACCATGAGAGTGAAAGAGTAGAAGCAAGAATTCAAAAAGAAAACAAGATGAAATCATAAAATTGGATCTAGATTTAGAAGAATAAACCTAACCTAACCTAATTCTAGAGAGAAGAGGAAGCTTTTCTCTCTAGAAACTACACTACATGAAGCTAATGCTTCAAACAATTGCTCCCCCCTTGCCCAAGCTTGAATTCTACATGAAATAGCATCAGAAATAAGTTGGGTTGGGCCCAAAGTGCTTCAGAAATAGCTGGGGTGATTTCTCCTTAGTGGGCCACGTGCAACATCGGCACGCACGCGTACATGGCGCATGCACACCCCTGAACACGAAGTAACATGTGGCAAATTTTATATTATTTCGAAGCCCCAGATGTTAGCTTTCCAATGCAACTAGAACCGCCTCATTTGGACCTCTGTAGCTCAAGTTATGATCGATTGAGTGCGAAGAGGTTGGACTTGACAGCTTTACGGTTCCTTCATTTCTTCATGAGTTCTCCCACTTTGCATGCTTTTCTCCTCACTTCTTCCATCCAATACTTGCCTTATGAACCTGAAATCACTCAACAAACACATCAAGGCATCGAATGGAATTAAAGTGAATTAAAATAACCAATTTTAGGGTCTAAAAGCATGTTTTCACATTTAAGCACAAATCAAAGGAGAATTGCAAAATCATGCTATTTCATTGAATAAATATGGGAAAAGGTGATAAATCCCCTAAAATAAGCACAAGATAAACCACAAAATTGGGGTTTATCAGGCACGCCTCTAGCCACACTTTTGCGTGACTCTGTTAAATTTTATTTTCTTTCCAACACACATATGACGCGGACGCGTCGGCGACGCTATCGTGTCGCATGCGTTTTCTTCTTTTTTTTATGCAATATGCAAATGCAAACTATATGCACTAATACTGAGAAGAGTTATTGAAAAAAAGAAAACTAAGAAGAGAGAAAGGAACGATCATACCATGGTGGGTTGTCTCCCACCCAGCACTTTGTTTTAACGTCCTTAAGTTAGACGCTCCACTAGCTCGGTCTTCTGCTGTGGGTGGATCTTCCAAGAGGAAGATCTCTAGCTCCTTTTTTTTCTTCATCTTCTCACCATGATATAGCTTTAAGCGATGTCTATTGACTTTGATGAATTCAAAGCTTGAAGGATGACTCAGGTGAAAAACTCCGTATGGCTCAACCTTCTCTACTTTATAAGGACCGTCCCATCTTGATCTCAACTTACCTGGCATGAGCCTCAATCTGGAGTTGTAAAGGAGGACTAAGTCCACAGGTTGGAACTCTCTCCTCTTAATGTGCTTATCATGCATAGCCTTCATCTTTTCCTTGTAAAGCCTGGAGTTCTCATAAGCTTCTAGGCGAAGGCTTTCTAATTCCTGCAGTTGTAACTTCCTTTCAGCTCTGGCTTTCTCAAATCCCATGTTGCACTCCTTCACTGCCCAAAAGGCTTTGTGCTCTACCTCAACTGGGAGGTGACAGGCTTTTCCATAAATTAAGCGGAAGGGACTTATCCCAATGGGTGTCTTGTATGCCGTTTTGTATGCCCAGAGTGCATCTTGTAGTATGGTGCTCCAGTCTCTTCGATGAGGTTTGAATATCTTCTGCAATATACATTTTATCTCTCTGTTAGACACCTCGGCTTGCCCATTAGTCTGGGGATGGTAGGCTATTGCCACTTTATGAATTATCCCATGCTTTTTTCAGTAATCCTGTTAGTCAACTGTTACAAAAATGGGTGCCTTTATCGCTTACGATTGCTCGTGGTGATCCAAAGCGACAAATGATATGGTTTCTAACAAAGGAAACAACGGTGTTAGCATCATCAGTGCGGGTAGGAATTGCTTCCACCCATTTAGAAACGTAATCTATAGCTAACAATATATAAAAGTAATCATTAGAATTTGGAAATGGACCCATGAAGTCAATGCCCCAAACATAAAAAATTTCACAGAAAAGAATAATCTGTTGAGGTATCTCATCCCTCTTGGATTTGTTACCAAACCTTTGGCATGGAGAACAAGATTTACAAAATTCAGCAGCGTCTTTAAAAAGAGTGGGCCACCAGAATCCACAGTCTAGAATTTTTCTAGCTGTTCTTTGAGGGCCAAAATGTCCTCCACTCTCAGATGAGTGGCAAGCCTCTAAAATGGATTGGAATTCTGATTTAGGCACACACCGTCTAATCACCTGGTCAGCACCACACCTCCATAAATACGGATCATCCCATATATAATATTTTGACTCACTTTTCAGCTTGTCTCTTTGATGCTTAGTAAAGTTTGGAGGAAAAGTGTGGCTGACTAGATAATTAGCTACAAGCGCATACCAAGGGATTACTTCAGATACTGCTTGTAAGTTGTCAAAAGGGAAATCATCATTTATAGGAGTGGAGGCATCATGAATGTGCTCAAGGTGACTCAAGTGGTCTGCCACTAGATTCTAGTTACCACTCCTATCCTTAATTTCTAAATCAAATTCTTGTAGTAGCAGTATCCAACGTATAAGCCTTGGTTTGGACTCCTCTTTAGCTAATAAATACTTTAGAGCTGCATGGTCTAAGTACACTACTACTTTAGTACCAAGTAAATAGGCTCGGAATTTATCCAGAGCGAACACAATAGCTAAGAGCTCTTTTTCAGTAGTAGTGTAATTAGATTGAGCAGCGTCTAAAGTCTTAGATGCATAAGCAATTACAAAAGGATCCTTACCTTCACGCTGAGCTAGCGCTGCTCCTACTGCATGATTGGAAGCATCGCACATGATTTCAAATGGCTGGCTCTAGTCTGGTCCTCTCGCAATTGGAGCTTGAGTCAGGGCGGTCTTCAGCTTATCAAAAGCTTGCTTACAATCTTCACTGAACTCGAACTCAATATCTTTTTACAGCAATATGGATAAAGGTAATGCTACCTTACAGAAGTCCTTAATGAATCTCCTGTAAAAACCTGCATGGCCAAGGAACGAACGGACTTCCCTCACGGAGGAGGGGTAAGGTAATCTAGAAATAACATCCACCTTTGCTGGGTCTACAGAGATGCCAATATCAGACACAACATGTCCTAGAACAATTCCTTGTTTCACCATAAAATGACACTTTTCAAAATTTAAAACAAGGTTTGAACTAACACACCTGTCCAATACTCTAGATAAACTATCCAAGCAAAGGCTAAATGAATCACCATATACGCTAATGTCATCCATAAAAACTTCCATACAGGTCTCAATGAGATCAGAGAAAAGACTCATCATACACCTTTGGAAAGTAGCTAGTGCATTGCATAAGCCAAAGGGCATTCTCTTATAAGCATAGGTCCCAAAAGGACATGTAAAAGTAATATTTTCCTGATCTTCAGGGGCTATATGGATTTGAAAATAACCTGTATAACCATCTAAAAAACAATAATGGGATTTACCTAATAGGCGATCAAGCATCTGATCAATGAATGGCAAGGGGTAATGATTCTTGCGAGTGGCTTGGTTGAGACACCTATAGTCAATGCAAACTCTCCATGAATTCTGCACCCTAGTTGTCAGAAGCTCTCCTTGCTCATTTCTTACTGTTGTGACTCCAGACTTCTTGGGCACCACTTGTACTGGATTGACCCATTCGCTATCTGAGATAGGATAAATGATATCTGCTTCAAGTAGCCTGGTCACTTCCTTCTTGACAACTTCTAAGATGGTGGGATTCAATCTTCTTTGAGGTTGACGGACAGGTTTTGCTCCCTCTTCTAAGAATATTCTGTGCTCACAAACTTGAGGGTCGATACCTACTATATCCGCCAGGCTCCATCCAATCGCTTTCTTATGTTTTCTCAGCACACCGAGTAGCTGTTCTTCTTGTTGAGACGTGAGTTCCCTTGCAATGATAACTGGAAACTTCTGCTTGTCCTCAAGGTAAGCATACTTGAGGTATGGAGGGATGGGTTTTAATTCTAATTTCTACTCATGGCCAGGCTCTGCATTATCCAGAGCTGGTGATAATGGTAAAGTGCTCTCATTGTCTTCTGAAAATGTTCCCACACTTGGACCTTGCCCTATGTACTTCTCTTCTAATTCTTCCTGGTGAACTTCAGCTACGGTTTCATCAATGATGTCGCACTGGGAGATAGAATGATCTTCCAAAGGGTACTTCATAGCTTCATTTAAAATGAATTTCACTATTCTGCCATCTATTTCAAAAGAATAAGTTCCTGAAAATGCGTCCAGCTTGAACTTTGAAGTCTTCAGGAATGGTCTTCCAAGCAGGATTGATGATGGCTTCCCAGAGTCATTAGGGAGCATTTCCAGGATATAGAAATCAATGGGGAATGTGAGCTCCTTGATGCTCACTAATACATCTTCAGCAACTCCAATCACTGTAATAATGCTTTTATCTGCCAACACAAAACGAGCTGCTGACCTTTGTAAGGGAGGGAGCCTTAAAGCATTATATATAGACAAAGGCATTATACTAACACACGCTCCTAAATCACACATGCAATCAGAAAATATCACACCTCCAATAGTACAGTTAACCATACATGGACCTGGATCACTACATTTTTCAGGTATACCTCCCATTAAAGCTGAGATAGAACTACTTAAAGGAATAGTTTCTAATTTATTAATTTTATCCTTATGTATACATAAATCCTTTAGAAACTTTGCATATTTAGGTACCTGTTAAATAACATCAAAAAGGAGAACAGTTACCTCAACCTTTTTGAATACTTCTACCATTTTGGGATCAAGTTCCATCTGCTTCCTGGGCTTCCTTGCGAGTTGTGGGAAGGGGACAGGACGGGCGTTATCTACAGCTTCAGCATCCTTTGGCGCTTCACCCTGTGGTTTAGTTTCCTCTTCTCCCACTATGTCCTGTACGTCCTCTTCCTCTTCAGCATCTTCCACTTCCACTGCATCTTCAGCTGGGGTGTGTTCTGGTGGACTTGGCTCCTCTTGGTTCCTCTCCTGCAATGTGGTTCCAGATCTCAGAGTGATGGCATTAATGCCACCCTTAGGATTAGGTAAGTATTGAGAAGGAAGTCCACTGGAGCTTGAAGGTTGATTGGTAGAGTTCAGCTGTGTATGCATGTCTTGCTGCCCTTGTGCAAGAGAACGGAGCATCACATCGTGTGATGAGGAATTAGAATAAGTGATCTGAGGGGCTTGTTGTTGATTGTGCTGTGGTCCTTGAGGCTGTCTTAGGTGAGGTGCTCTGTAAGGTTGATTCTGATTCTGCTATCTGATGTTGTTATTATTATTCCACCTTTGGTTTCCATTGTTATTATTATTCCACCTTTGGTTTCCATTGTTATTATTATTCCACCTTTGGTTTCCACCTTGATTGTATCCTTGATTTGGGCGGTCGTAGAAGTTATGAGTGGCTGCCACAGTGTTGTCTTCCTGTTGGAGCTGTGAGCATTCATCAGCATTAATCAGCACAGATCCCGCATACTCTTTGTGGAACCAACTGTTGGCCTTGTTGTGGTGGGGGAGGCTGAGCTTGTTGAACATGTTGTTGATTCAACTGCATTTACTTCAGTAGGTTGGTCATTTCACATATACTCTGAGTCAGAGCAGCAGTCTCCTTGCTAGAGGATACCTCTGCAACAGCTCTTGACCGGCTTTGTTTCTGCCTGTGATTCCTAGTAGATTCAGCTAAGTCGCTGATCAATTGCCATGCCTCATCAGTGGTCTTGTACTTTCTCATAGACCCATTGCTAGCACCTTCTAATGTGGTCTTATCTTGAGGCTTCATGCCCTGTGTGAAGTAGCCGAGCAACATTATCTTGTCAATCATTTGGTGGGGACATGCTTCCAGAAGATTCTTGAAACGCTCCCAATTTTCGTAGAGAGTCTCGGATTCGTCCTGAACAATCATGGAAATTTCTTTCCTCAGTCGATCAGTAACTTCAGCTCGAAAGAATTTTTCCAAAAATTCTCTTCTAAGCGTATCCCAATTAGAAACAGTTGCTCTGGGTTGAATGTAGTACCACTCTCTTGCCTTTCCCTCAAGAGAAAATGGGAAGGCTTTTAACAGAATAGAAATTTCATCAGCACCATCACGCTTAACAGTAGAACAAGCTGTCTGAAAATCCCTAAGGTGCTTGATAGGCTCTTGAGCAGGTAAGCCATGAAACTTGGGCATCAAGTTGAGTAGTGCAGTCTTTATTTCAAAGTCTACAGCCACCGCTGGGTGACGCGCCTGATACGGCTGCAGTGTGAAATCTGGGGCTCCAGCTTCCTGGATAGAAACTCTCCTAGGTGCTGCCATATTATCTGCACGTGAATCAACTGAATCAGTAGTAGAGGAGCTTGTTTCTTCCTCAAATGGCAGTTCAGATTCACCCTCAGATGAGACTGGTGAATTGACGTTAATCACTTCACCACCCTAAGAGGCTAGCTGATGTCGAGCTCGCCTAATACGTGAAATAGTTCTTTCAATTTCGGAATCAAAAGCAGCTAAGCTCGAATCAGGCAATGAACGAGTCATTCAATGGAAGAGACATATAGCTCATGGTAACAAAAACAAAATAAATAAAATACAAATAAATAAATTCCAACCAATAAATTAGCACTCTATTGCAACTCCCCGGCAACAGCGCCAAAAATTGACGTGGCGGAAATTGGCAGATTAAGAAATTATAGTGAGAGATACATTGCAAGTACAGTTCTTAACCAACAAAAATCCGCTTATCAATTTAGAAGGGTTATCACAAAATTAGAATTAAAATACTGGGAGTATGAATCCCAGGTCGTCTCCCAACGAGTTGCAGAAAGATGTGCTATTTTAGTAATCAGAGGTTTTCCAAAGTGGTTTTGAGTTTGATAAACAGGAAATTATGCAGAATGAGAATTGTCTCTGGTTTCTGCATGTTCCCTGGCTCTAATATGCATTTCTGGGCCGAAAGCTGGGTTAAAACGCAGTCCAGAATCCACGCCAGCAATTTCTGTAAATTCTGCAGATCGCGCACGTCACGCGACCGCATCGTCCACGCGTTCGCGTCATCCAGCGTTTTTCCGTGCCACGCGTGCACGTCGTCTACGCATTTCCGTCACTCGTGCAACTTCCAATCCACGCGTTCGCGTCAGGCACGCGAGCGTGTCACTGCGATTTCCTCCATTTCACGCAGTCGCGTAAGCTGTGCATCCGCGTCACTTCTCGCTGGTTATCTCCTCAACTTCTTATGTTCCTTTCATTTTTTTGCAAGCTTCCTCTCCATTCTCCAAGCCATTCCTATCTTATGAAGCCTGAAACACTTAACCAATGGATCACGGCATCGAATGGTATAGAGGAGAATTAAAATACATAATTAAAAGATGTCTAAGAAGCAAGTTTTGAAACATAGCACAGATTTAGGAAGGAGTTGTAAATACATGCAAATCATATGAATAAGTGGTGTGAAAACTTGATAAAACTAAACAATTAAATACAAGACAAATCATAAAATAATGGTTTATCATCCATCCCACCTTGAACGGAACTTTCCGAGCATGAATCTGAGCCTGAAGTTGTAAAGGAGGACTTCGTCACCTTCTTGAAAATCTTTCTTCCGGATATAGTGATCTTGGAATGCCTTAGTCTTTTCTTTGTAGATCCGAGCATTCTCATGTGCCTCCATCCTAAGACATTCAAGCTCCTCTAGTTGCAATTTCCTGGCTATACCCGCCTTGGTGAAATCCAGATTACACTGCTTAACCGCCCAATAGGCCTTATGCTCAATTTCCACCGAGAGGTGGCATGCCTTCCCATAGACAATCTGAAAGGGACTCATCCCTAACGGGGTCTTATGGGCCATCCTATATGCCCACAATGCATCTCCCAACCGAGAGCTCCAGTCCTTCCTTTGTGGATTCACCACTTTCTCCAAAATTCGCTTAATCTCCCAGTTGGACACCTCCACTTGCCCATTTGTTTGGGGATGATAGGTGGTTGCAACCTTATGTGACACCCCATATTCCTTGTGTAGTGCTTCTACCTTCCTGTTGCAAAAGTGAGAACCTTGGTTGCTCACGATTGCTCGTGGCAACCCATAGCGGCAAACAATATTGTTTCTAATGAAAGAAGCCACAGTATTAGCATCATCAAGGCGGGTGGGTATCACTTCCACCCACTTTGATATGTAATCAACCGCTAACAAAATGTACAGATAACCACTTCAGTTAGGAAATGGCCCCATAAAGTCTATTCCTCATACATCAAAGATCTTACAAAACACCATTGGTTGTTGAGGCATTTCATCCTTTTGGGATGCATTTCCTGACTTTTGACATTGGTAACATGACACACAAAATTGGTTAGCATCCTTGAACAAGGTTGGCCACTAGAATCCACAATCCAAAACCTTTTTAGCCATCCATTGTGGGCCAAAGTGGCCGCCACACTCGGATGAATGACCAGATTCAAGAATGGGTCAGAATTCGAATTTCGAGACACATCTATGAATTACTTGGTCTACTCCCCTCTTCCACAAGTGAGGGTCATCTCAAATATAATATTTGGAATCACTCCTCAACTTATCTCTTTGATGTTTTAAAAAGTTGGGAAGGAAAATATTAGCAACCAAGTAGTTTGCCATAGGTGCCAACCAAGGAAAACTATCTGAAACAGCATGCAAACCATTCAAAGGGAATGAATAGTCAATCGGAAATGGGTCATATTTAAGATTTTCAAGATGACTTAGATGATCTGCAACTAAATTTTGAGACCCACTTCGATCCCTAATCTCAATGTCAAACTCTTACAAGTGAAAGATCCAACGTATGAGCCTCAGTTTCGATTTATTCTTTGTCAACAAATATTTTAAAGTTGCATGATCCGTATATACCACTATTTTGGAACCTAGCAAGTAAGATCTAAATCTATCCAATGCATGAACGATGGCTAAGAGCTCTTTCTCCGTAGTGGTATAATTGGATTGTGCCGCATCCAATGTCTTTGAGGAGTAAGCAATAATGTAAGGGAGCTTACCATCGCGTTGTGCAAGTGTGGCACCTACGGCATGATTTGACGCGTCGCACATGATCTCGAACGCCTGTGTCCAGTCAGGGACCCTCCAAATTGGTGCTGTGGTAAGAGCTCTCCTTAACTCCTCAAATGCTTCCGCACAAGCACTATCAAAGTCAAAGTCTACGTCCTTTTATAGCAAGTGTGACAACGGCAATGCAATCATACTAAAATTCTTAATAAAGAACCTATAGAATCCTGCATGCCCCAAAAAGGAATGGACCTCCCTCACAGAAGAGGGGTGAGGTAAACTGGTAATCACATCAACCTTGGCTGGGTCCACAGAAATGCCCTTATCAGAAACTACATGTCCTAACACTATGCCTTATCTCACCATGAAAGGACATTTTTCAAAATTGAGGACAAGGTTAGTGTCAACACACCTTTTTAAGACTTTGGCCAAGTTCTCTAAACAACTATCAAATGAAGTCCCATACACACTAAAATCATCCATAAAGACTTCCAGACAACTCTTCATAAGATCGTAAAAGACACTAGTTATGCACCGCTGAAAAGTGGTGGGTGCATTGCATAGCCCGAATGACATCCTTTTGTAAGCAAAGGTACCAAAGGGACAAGTAAAAGTAGTTTTTTCCTGATCCTCAGAAGCAATATGTATCTGGAAGTAGCCAGTAAAACCATCAAGAAAGCAATAATGAGATTTACCTGCAAGTCGGTCCAACATCTAGTCAATGAATGGCAAAGGGTAGTGGTCTTTCTTTGTTGCAGCATTCAACTTCCTATAATCAATGCATACTCGCCATGCATTTTGCACACTTGTGGTGACCACTTCACCATCATCCTTCTTGATAGCAGTGATTCCTGATTTTTTTGGAACAACTTGGACCGGGCTAAGCCATTCACTATCAGAGATCGGATAAATAATACCCACATCAAGTTGATGACAGGGCATCTAGGCCAGTTTCACTGACCTTTTCTTTACTGTTGTAGGGTAGTTTCATGCATTTTCTTAGTGAATAAGGCAAGTTTTGGATGAAAATACACTTACACCTTGATTCAAGCAACTATTGTGAATTTTACATGATTTCATGAGGATCTTGCAAGGATTGCATGACAAATTAATGATGCATAATCTCATGACTTTGGCTAGAGCTTTGATGCATTTTATTTGCTTGATTTCAGGACAAAGGAAGCAAGGAAGAACCACATTAGTAGCCACGTTAACCTAGTTAACGTGACCGCTAACGTGGAATGGGGAAGACCTTGCAACGTTAATGAAAAAAGTGATCACCAATAACGCCTGTGAAGCCATCATAAGCCCACGTTAATTGCCACATTAACTAGGTTAACGTGGTAGTTAACGTGGAGACAAATAAAGCTCCAACGTTAATGGTAAACGTGAACACCACTAACGCTCCAAGATTTGGCAATGAGCCACGTTAAGAGTCACGTTAACTTAGTTAACGTGAACTCTAACGTGGAAGAGAGGAATAATACCAACGTTAGTGACATTCACCTTTGTCACTAACGTTGGATCAAACTAGCATTGCCCACGTTAGTGGTCACGTTAAGACCACAAACGTGAAAGTTAACGTGGAGCTAAGATTGATGAGCCAACGTTAGTGACACTCACCTTTGTCACTAATGTTGGAGATGGCATTCACTACTATTCCGAGGGTTACCTGAAATTGTAGGTCGATCTCGGATGAGATCTTCTGTAATGGTCGGAGTTGCTGTGTCTGACTTGTTGGACTTGGTGGTAGTGCTGATCCTTCGTCCCCGGAGGGTGGGGGTTACCTGCAAGGGACTCCGATTCTTAAGTTAGCAAGGGTATTAAGCAGGTATTGAGTAGAATCAGAGTATGAGTTATACCTGGGTGCTCCAGTGTATTTATAATGGTGAGATGTGACCTTCTTTGGATAAGATAAGTTAGTTATCTTATCTTATCTTATCTTATCTTTTGTCGAGGTCAGCTTATCTTCCATAGAACCACCCTTATCTCTATAGGCTTGGGCTGCCTTTGGATCGGGGTCGTATTCCTTGAGTTGGGCCCTTCTTTGGGCTTTCCTGTCGATTTGGCCGAGTTCTTTACGAAGAAGTCGGTCCGCTTAACCTAAAGAGGTCGGTCGCTTTGCTACTGAACATCCCAGCTCGGACAGTTCGACCTAGGGTATGAACAGTGCCCCTGCTTGAGCTCGGTCTTCTTTTTTGAGGTCGAGTCCTTGACTTCGGTCCTTCTCTAGTG
Organism: Arachis stenosperma; assembly: GCF_014773155.1. NCBI lineage: Eukaryota > Viridiplantae > Streptophyta > Magnoliopsida > Fabales > Fabaceae > Arachis > Arachis stenosperma. Next base: position 87,659,038 of record NC_080380.1, read on the forward strand.
AAGCCGAACTCAAGCATTTTGTCGATTCCTTTGTAAAAGCTTTTTGAATGTGGAACGTTTTTCTCTAAAAGCGCGTGTTTTTATATCAGCGCTTTGGGAACGTGCGAGGGTTTAATACCTTCATTAATTGGTATTAATTGCCCCATTTTTCCTCGTGGCCTTTTATTTTGAATTTGCGATCAGAAAACGGTTTCCCTTCTTCACTCCTCTTCGTAACTTCTCCCTTCATTCTCTCGCTCTCTGTCTTTTGCCCACTTTTTGCTTTTCTTGCGTTGCGGCGTCATTCAGTGATCGGTGATTCCGTCTCTCCATCTCTAACTTTTCTGAAGCTTCCTGCTTTTTTTCCAGGTTGGTTCCATTTTCTTTTCGTTTTGCTTTGTCTTTAATTCTCTGGTAAATTGTTGATATTTGCTTGAATGTCGAAAAAGTTTGAACCTTTCTTATGATCTTGTGTTTTCTTGTCGCTGTAATGTGTTTTTTCTTCTTCGCATATTCTTGGTGTTTCTTCTTTGCGGTTTCCCAGGGGTTTACATGTTCTATTGTTGCTTCTGGCTGTTATTTTTGGAAAAACTGTCTCTTGCTCCTTAATTTCAAAAGATCCTTGTTGCTGTACCTTTGTGGGAGATAATGATACCTATAGTTTGCTTTTTCTTGGAGTGCATTTTCTTGACTTCCTCTTGATACTTTTTAGGGTTTTTGCTTGAGTCTGCAAAAGGTTGTGTTTTTGATGATTTTCTACTTGGTGTTGTTGACAATGCTCTTTGCTGGTAGACTGTAGAAAGATAGTGGCTTTGATGATTTTTGTGTTTCTACTTTCCTTTTTCGAAATTCTTTATTTGTTTGAAGTCTTCTTTTCTTGATTGAAAGATGCTGGGATGCGAGCTGTAGATTTTTCCTGAAAACCTTGCTTTGTTACTGCCTCCAAAGGATGCCCCAGGACTTTGGTTTGAGTCTTGGGGTTTTCCTTTTTTGTTTGTTCGCCTGTATCGTATTAATCGAGTTGTTTTGTCCTTCGTCCGAGATGTTTTTAGTAATTCCATCTTCTTTTCTTATTGTAGGATTAGTTGGCCTCATGTCTTCTTGCAATAACACTGTAGAGATGTCATCCAGAGTTCCCGAGGGGATGTCCGATTGGTTGGACTCCCTTGTCTTGATGTGTGTCTCTGTTGTGGATGCTGAATTTTGCGTAGAGCTGAGGAAGCGTCATAGGATCTGTGGTAATAGTGCCCGGGAGAGGGATTATGAGCTTGTCGCTCCTGATTCTGATGAAAGGGTTTGTTTTCCTACCTCCATCGAGGGAGAGCGTCCCTTCTTCTATGCCTATGAATATTTCTTCAGTCAGTTGGACATTACTTTTCCTTTTACTGCTTTCGAGACCGACCTGTTGTGGTCGTGTAGCATTGCCCCATCCCAGCTTCACCCGAATTCCTGAGGTTTTGTCAAGATCTTTCAGCTACTTTGCCAATAGTTAGGCTTAACACCTTCTCAGACTCTTTTCCTTTATCTATTTGTTTCTGCCAAGCCTGGTGGTTCTTCCAAAAAGAAAGCTTCCTGGGTTTCTTTCAGGTCTGCCCAAGGCCATAAAGTTTTTGCCATGTATGACGAGTCCTTTAAGGATTTTAAGAATTACTTCTTTAGAGTTCGTGCTGTCGAGGGGGCCCGCCCCTTTTTTTTGATGAAAATGATGAGCCTTCTTTCCCTCTAGAGTGGCAGAAGGATGTGAGAGTGTCTCGGTATACATGGGAGATGCTTGACGAGGTTGAGCGTGCTTTTGTTGTTGTTCTTGAGGATTTATGGGGGGAACCACCCCATCTTGATACAAAAAGGTTTTTGAATGACCCGTCCTTGGTTCGGACTGTTTTGGGTACTTGTCTGACTTGTTTATGTACTTGTTTTCTTAGTTTTGCTTCCTCTTCTTGTGATTGTAACCCTTTACTATGGCTGATTCTGTATTTGCAGAGATGTCAAAAAATAATGACTCCATGAAGGCCTTCAAAAAGGCAAAGAAGGCAACTGCTGCGCAAAATATCTCGACCAAGGTGGCCGGAGAGGGATCTTCTCAGGTTCCAGTAAAACCTCCTGTGCCGAGTTCTCCCGGGCCTAGGAAAGAAATTCCTATTCCTCGGGTTCGTCTGGTCGATCCTCCACAAACTTCTGCCGCTGCTTCTGGTGCTCCTCCTAGTAAGAAGCAAAAAACAATTGAGCCTTTCAACCTTGATGCTCCTGACTTTGATGCGGTCGAGTTTGTAGATCAACAAATCGGTCCTTATGGTGTCCTCCCTATGGATGACGTGTCACTTCTTCATCATTTTGATTATATAACTTGAAGTAGTATCAAGATGGCACACATGAAAGCGGCCCTGTATCGAACTGCTCAAAGTCTTCCTCTCCATGCCACCAAAGCTTTTATGGAGGAGGCCAAACGGGAGTTTGATCGGATAAAAGGCTTGAAGGAGGAGCTTGAAGTGAAGGTGGCCAAGTTGGAAAAAGATCTGGAGAATGAGAAGGCAAGTTCCCTCTCTTTGGCTGCCTCTGTGAGGCTGGCTGAAGACACGGCACTGAGGCATAAGGATAGCTTTGTCACATCTTATCGGGAGGGAATGCGTCTGAAGGAGGAGTTGGAGAACGTCCGAGCTGATTACTCCGAGCTCCATGGTCATCTTGTTGGCAGTGTAACTGCAGCCTATGAGAACCTGAAAGAGCAGGTTCGGGTTATTACTCCTGAGGCCGATCTTACTCTCTTCATCCAGGACAATGTTGTGAGGGATGGTAAGATTGTCCCTGATGACCAAGATGATGATGATGTTGAACCTCCCCCAGTGCCTTCTATCAAGGTGTCGACCTCCTCGGTTCCTCTAGTTATGTCTGATCCGGATTGTCAGATTCTGAACCGGGATGATGGAACTGTAGATGCTGTGCCTGTTCAGACTTGCCCTCCTTCTCCCCGTACTGATGCTGCCGGAAAGGCTCCCGATCTTTGCTGATCTTCTTTTTAAGTATTTGTGTAAATAGCCCGGTTTGTGGGCTTTTAAACTGTTTTATTATTTTGTTTAACTGCTGAAGCTTTTTAGTTGTCTGCCTGGCAACTTTTACTTTGAAAAACAAAAGTAGCTTTCTGAGGTATATTTTGGTGGCCTCTTGAAGCTTTATTATACTATGCTTTTATTACGCTTTAACATGGTATCTCTTCTGGTTTCTGAGAGTGTTGGAATCTTGCTGCTTGACCTCTTTGGATTGCTTTTGTACTTATTGTTTGTAACTTGGATCCTTTGACGCCGTGACTGTATGGGTCCGACTTGTTGGTGCACGAAATTGTGATCAATACTTTTCAAAACATAAACAATCCCTAGTAATGGCTCCAAAGACTTGGTGCTCAATACCATGGCATAAACACAACTTCGCACAACTAACCAGCAAGTGCACTGGGTCGTCCAAGTAATAAACCTTACGCGAGTAAGGGTCGATCCCACGGAGATTGGTGGTATGAAGCAAGCTATGGTCACCTTGTAGATCTTAGTCAGGCAGACTCAATTGGGTATAGATGATGAACGAAAATAACATAAAAGATAAAGATAGAGATACTTTTGTATATCATTGGTGTAAGAGCTTCAGACAAGCGTATGAAGATGCCTTCCCTTCCGTCTCTCTGCTTTCCTACTGTCTTCATCCAATCCTTCTTACTCCTTTCTATGGCAAGCTCGTGTAGGGTTTCACCGTTGTCAGTGGCTACCTCCCATCCTCGCAGTGAAAGCTAATGCTCACGCACTCTGTCACAGTACGGCCAATCACCGGTCGGTTCCCGCTCCTACTGGAATAGAATCCCTCTTTTGCGTCTGTCACTAACGCCCAGCAGGTTACAAGTTTGAAGCACGTCACAGTCATTCAATCATTGAATCCTACTCAGAATACCACAGACAAGGTTAGACCTTCCGGATTCTCTTGAATGCCGCCATCAGTTCTTGCCTATACCACGAAGACTCTGATCTCACGGAATGGTTGGCTCGTTTGTCAGGCGAGCACTCGGTTGTCAGGCGATCAACCATGCATCATGTAATCAGAAATCCAAGAGATATTCACTAAGCCTCATATGCTTGTAGAACAAGAATGGTTGTCAGTCACCTTGTTCATAGGTGAGAATGATGATGAGTGTCAATCATCACCTTCATCAGATTGAAGAACAAGTGATATCTTGGACAAAGAACAAGCGAAATTGAATAGAAGAACAATAGTAATTGCATTAATACTCGAGGTACAGCAGAGCTCCACACCTTAATCTATGGTGTGTAGAAACTCCACCGTTGAAAATACATAAGAACAAGGTCTAGGCATGGCCGAATGGCCAGCCTCCCAAAGTGAGTTCAATCATCAAAACATGATCAAAAGACTCTCTATCTCTATTACAATAGTAAAAGGTCCTACTTATAGAAAACTAGTAGCCTTGGGTGTACAGAGATGAGTAAATGACATAAAAATCCACTTCCGGGCCCACTTGGTGTGTGCTTGGGCTGAGCAATGAAGCATTTTCGTATAGAGACTTCTCTTGGAGTTAAACGCCAGCTTTTATGCCAGTTTGGGCGTTTAACTCCCAATTAGGTGCCAGTTCCGGCGTTTAACGCTGGAATTTCTGTAGGTGACTTTGAACGCCGGTTTGGGCCATCAAATCTTGGGCAAAGTATGAACTATCATATATTGCTGGAAAGCCCAGGATGTCTACTTTCCAACGCCGTTGAGAGCGCGCCAATTGGGTTTCTGTAGCTCCAGAAAATCCACTTCGAGTGCAGGGAGGTCAGAATCCAACAGCATCTGCAGTCCTTTTCAGTCTCTGAATCAGATTTTTGCTCAGGTCCCTTGATGAGCGGATAATTTATACGCTTTTTGGCATTGTTTTTATATAATTTTTAGTAAGTTTGAGCTACTTTTAGGGATGTTTTCCTTAGTTTTTATGTTAAATTCACATTTCTGGACTTTACTATGATTTTGTGTGTTTTTCTGTGATTTCAGGTAAATTCTGACTGAAATTGAGGGATTTGAGCAAAACTCTGAAAAAGGCTGACAAAAGGACTGCTGATGCTGTTGGATTCTGACCTCCCTGCACTCGAAATGGATTTTCTGGAGCTACAGTACTCCAATTGGCGCGCTCTCAACGGCGTTGGAAAGTAGACATCCAGGGCTTTCCATCAATATATAATAGTCCCTACTTTATTCGAAGAATGACGACGCAACTTGGCGTTGAACGCCAAGTACACGCTCCTTTCTAGAGTTAAACGCCAGAAAAACGTCATTATCCGGAGTTGAACGCCCAAAACACGTCATAACTCAGAGTTCAACTCCAAGAGAAGCCTCTGCTCGTGTATTGACCAAGCTCAGCCCAAGCACACACCAAGTGGGCCCCGGAAGTGGATTTATGCATCAATTACTTACTCATGTAAACCCTAGTAGCTAGTCTAGTATATATAGGACATCTATCTATTGTATTAGACATCCTGGATTGTATTTTGAATCCTGTGATCACGTTTTAGGGGGCTGGCCATTCGGCCATGCCTGGACCTCTTTCACTTATGTATTCTCAACGGTGGAGTTTCTGCACACCATAGATTAAGGGTGTGGAGCTCTGCTGTACCTCAAAGATTAATGAAGTTCTATTTTCTTTTATTCAAATCTCTATCTTATTCTTATTCCAAGATATTCATTCGTACCCAAGAACATGATGATAGTGATGAGTTAGATAACCCTCATCACTATCCTCACTGATGAACGCGCGTGATTGACAACCACTTCCGTTCTACATGCAACAAGGCTTGAATGTGTATCTCTCAGATTCCCCAACAGAATCTTCGTGGTATAAGCTAGATAGATGGCGGCATTTATGAGGATCCGGAAAGTCTCACCTTGTCTGTGGTATTCCGAGTAGGATCCTGGGAATCCGGAAAGTCCAACCTTGTCTGTGGTGTTCCGAGTAGGATTCCGGTAATGAATGACTGTGACGTGCTTCAAACCTGTAACCTGCTGGGCGTTAGTTACAGACGCAAAAGAGGGATTCTATTCCAGTAGGGGAGGGAACCAACCGGTGATTGGCCGTACTGTGACAGAGTGCGTGAGCATTAGCTTTCACTGCGAGGATGGGATGTAGCTATCAACCATGGGTGATGCCTCCAGACTGGTTAGCTGTGCGAGTGACAGCCGCATAGGATATTTCCCCGTGAGGATGAAAGTAGCCACAGTTGATGGTGAACCCCTATACAAAGCTTGCCATGGAAAGGAGTAAGAAGGATTGAGTAGAAGCAGTGGGAGAGCAGGCGTCCGAGAGCTCTACAGCATCTCCATTCCGCTTATCTGAAATTCCTACCAATGAATCTGCATAAGTATTTCTATCCCTTTTATTATTTCTATTTTATTATTTGAATCTAATCAAGTATCATGTTTAATCTCCCTAACTGAGATTTACAAGGTGACCATAGCTTGCTTCATACCAACAATCTCTGTGGATTCGACCCTTACTCACGTAAGGTTATTACTTGGACGACCCAGTACACTTGCTGGTTAGTTGAACGGAATTGTGAATTCCAATAAAGAAAATAAACAGTGCCCTAAGGGTATATTCATACTAAAGCTCAAAAGATAGAAGAACATAGTGATTACAATTTCGTCCACCAAGTTTTTGGCGCCGTTGCCGGGGATTGTTCGAGTATGGACAACTGACGGTTCATCTTGTTGCTCAGATTAGGTAATTTTCTTTTCAAAAATCTTTTTCAAAATTTTTCTTTTTATTTTTCGTTTTTCAAAACTATATTTTCGAAAAAAAATAATAAAAATACAAAAAAAAAGAAAATCATAAAAATCAAAAATATTTTATGTTTCTTGTTTGAGTCTTGTGTTAATTTTTAAGTTTGGTGTCAATTGCATGCTTTTAAAATTTTTCTTGCATTTTTTCGAAAATTCATGCATTCATAGTGTTCTTCATGATCTTCAAGTTGTTCTTGATAAGTCCTCTTGTTTGATCTTGATGTTTTCTTGTTTTGTATTGTTTGTTGTTTTTCATGTGCATTTTTGCATTCATATTTTCCATGCATTAAAAATTTTTTAAGTTTGGTGTCTTGCATGTTTTCTTTGCATCAAAATTTTTCAAAATTATGTTCTTAATGTTCATCATGATCTTCAAAGTGTTCTTGGTGTTCATCTTGACATTCATAGCATTCTTGCATGCATTCATTGTTTTGATCTAAAAATTTCATGCATTGAGCATTTTTGTTGTTTTTCTCTCTCATAATTAAAAATTCAAAAATCAAAAAAATATCTTTTCCTTATTTCCCTCCAAATTTTCGAAATTTTGGGTTGACTTGGTCAAAAAAATTTTTAAAATTAGTTGTTTCTTACAAGTCAAGTCAAAATTTCAATTTTAAAAATCTTATCTTTTCAAAATCTTTTTCAAAAATCATATCTTTTTCATTTTTTTTATTATTTTCGAAAACTTCAAAAATCTTTTTCAAAATATTTTCAAAATCTTTTTCTTATCTTTATTTGATATTTTCGAAAATAAACTAACAAGTAATGTGATTGGTTCAAAAATTTGAAGTTTGTTACTTTCTTGTTAAGAAAGGTTCAATCTTTAAGTTCTAGAATCTTATCTTGTAGTTTCTTGTTAGTTAAGTAATTTTTAAAATCTTTTTCAAAATATCTCTTTCAAATATATCTTTTTATCTTTTATCCTATCTTTTTCAAAAATTTTATCTTTTTCAAAATTTGATTTCAAAATATCTTATCTAACTTTTTATCTTCTTATCTTTTTCAATTTTGATTTCAAATCTTTTTCAATCAACTAACTAACTTCTTGTTTGTCTCTTATCTTTTTCAAAACCACCTAACTACTTTTCCCTCTTCTATTTTCGAAAATATCTCATCCCTTTTTCAAAATTTCTTTTTAATTAATTAATTGTTTCATGTTTGAATTTTAATTATAATTTATTTCTAAATTTTCGAAAATCACTAACCCTTTTTCAAAATTATTTTCGAAATCTCTCTTTTCTTTTCTTCTTCTATTTAATTATTTAATTACTAACACTTCTCTTCACCTCTCTTCATTCACATCCTAACATCTCATCTCACATCTCTGCCATCCTCATAGTTGTGTTTCTTCCATTACATTACATTCTTTGTCTCCCCCTCTTCTTCTACCCCTTTCTTCTTCTACTAACATAAAGGAATCTCTATACTGTGACATAGAGGATTCCTTTTTCTTTTCTTGTTTTCTTCTCTTTCATATGAGCAGGAACAGGGATAAAGGCACTCTTGTTGAAATTGATCCAGAACCTGAAAGGACTCTGAAGAGAAAATTAAGAGAAGCCAAATTACAACAATCCAGAAGCAACCTTTTAGAAAATTTCGAACAAGAGGAAGAGATGGCCGAAAATAATAATAATAATGCAAGGAGAATGCTTGGTGACTTCACAAAGCCAACATCCAAGTTTGATGGAAGAAGCATCTCCATTCCTGCCATTGGAGCCAATAACTTTGAGCTTAAGCCTCAACTAGTTGCTTTAATGCAACAAAACTGCAAGTTTTATGGACTTCCATCTGAAGATCCCTATCAGTTTTTAACTGAATTCTTCCAGATCTGTGAGACTGTAAAGACGAATGGAGTTGATCCTGAAGTCTACAGACTCATGCTTTTCCCTTTTGCTGTAAGAGACAGAGCTAGAGTGTGGTTGGATTCTCAACCCAAGGATAGCCTGGACTCATGGGATAAGCTTGTCACTGCATTCTTAGATAAGTTCTTTCCTCCTCAAAAGCTGAGCAAGCTGAGAGTGGATGTTCAAACCTTCAAACAAAAAGATGGTGAATCCCTCTATGAAGCTTGGGAAAGATACAAGCAGCTGACCAAAAGGTGTCCATCTGACATGTTTTCAGAATGGACCATATTAGATATTGTTCCGAGGGTTACCTGAAACGTGGAGCTCGGTCGTCTGGCAGGACCCGAGGTGGGGGTTCCGTGACCCGAGCTTGATGCGCTGAGCGGCGGGTGGTTGTACCTGCAATGACACTCCGATGCTTAAGTTAGCATGGGTCCAAGCAGATATGTGTAGAATGTAGAATATGAGTTATACCTGGGTGCTCCAGTGTATTTATAGTAGTTGGTCGTGATCTTCCCTAGATAAGATATTCTTATCTTATCTTATCTTTTTCGGAGTTTTATCTCTATCTTTGCGGAACCGCCTTTCCTAGGCCTTTTCGGCCTTTTAGGTTTTGGGCTTCGTTCCTTATGATGGGCCTTCTTAGCTTTATTGTCCGAGGTCCGACCTCAGGCGTGGGCCTTGGGACGAGGTCGGACCTTCTATGAACTTTGCCGAGTTTGGGGAGCTCGGTCAGGGTATGAACAGTGCCCCTGCCCGAGTTCGTCCTTTTTGAGAGGTCGAGCTCGGGCATAGTAGTTTTTTCAAATTTTCAAAAATGGCCGTTTCTGCATTTATTGCTTTTTTACCGTTTTTCCTTGATTTTCGTTCCGGCCTTCGTGAAGGCTTTATTTATTCGCTCCCTTTCCTTTTCTTCATTTATTCTGTTCCTTTCTTGTTTTTCTGAGTTTTCGCCATCTCTTTTTCGAGCGCCGCTTCTTCTTTTTCTTTGTTCTTCTTCCCTGATTCTTTTCGTGCGTTTTTCCGGGGTTTCCTCTGCGCCGTTGTTTCGTGCTTCTTGCTTCCGGAGCTTGCCGCCTTCGTTTCTCCTTTGCCTCGGAGCTCCTCGCCTTCGTTTCTACTTTCCAGGTTTGTTTTTCCATGTTTTTACTTTCTTGTGATCATATGCTTCTGTTCTTTGTGTGGCTCTTTGTTTTGTCTCTTTATGCCTGGGTTGCCCCGAAAAAGAGGCGCCGCCATTGCTGTTGTTTGTATATGGGGGGGCTCTTTTTGTTCTCTGGTGTTTTTCGGTCCGGGTTTGCTGCATTTTCTTCGCGGGGTTTTTGTTTTCTTTGCATTGCTGAATGGGTTTTTGCTTTCTGTTGTATTCTTCTTTGTAGGTAGGAATTTATGTCTCGAAAGGTTCTTCAAGCGGTGTCGACCAAGATTCCGAGTGGTCTTGGTTGGGTAGATCCTCTTCCTTTGAGAATCCCTTCTGTGGTAGATTCTGATATTTAGCTAGGTTCCGTAGGCACAGTAGCATATGTGAAAATAGAGAGTCTGAGAGGGATTATGAACTAGTGGCCCCGGATTCCGAGGAGAGAGTGTGCTTCCCGCCTTTAGAGAGTTCCGAGAAGCTCTTCTTTTATGCTTATGATTGTTTTTTCTCTAAGCTGGGTGTCCGACTTCCTTTTACCGACCTGGAGTCCGAGGTGTTGTGGTCTTGTAACCTTGCCCCTACGCAGCTCCATCCAAATTCTTGGGCATTTTTAAAGCTGTTCCAACTTTTGTGTCAGTTTTTGGGTGTCTCTCCCTCTATTTCCCTTTTTTCCTATTTGTTTGTGTTGACGAAGCCGGGGTCGGGTGGAGGGAAGGTATCCTGGGTCTCTTTTAGGGCTAACCAGGGAAGAAAGTTTTGTACCCTGTATGATGAGTCCTTTCACGATTTTAAGAACTTTTATTTCAAGGTTCGGGCTACTGGAGACGTCCGACCTTTCTTTCTAGATGAGAGTGGGGAGCCTTCTTTTCCTCTTTGTTGGCAGGAGAATGTAGTGTCTGTTAAGTATACCTTTGAGAGTCTAGATGAGGTGGAGCAGGCTTTTGTGGGTGTGGTGAGCAGTTTATGGGGTCGGGCACCTCACTTGGATACGAAGAAAATGTTGGGAGATCCAAGCCTTCTCCGTTCCGAGTTAGGTAGTTCCCGACCTCTTTCGAGATTCATCTTTTTCTTAGTATTTTGGCCTTGTTTGTTTTGGTGGAATTTCTGTTGTGGTAACTCCTTTTCTTTTATTTCTGCAGAGATGTCTTCTCAGGCAGATTCCATGAAGTATCTTCGTCGGACGAAGAAGTCTGTGGCCGCTCGGAATATTGAAGCTGGGGGGGCTTCTGCCCGATCTTCTCCGGAGAAGTCTACTGTGGGTGTTCAGACTCGGTCGAAGACTATTCCGACTCCCCAGTTCCGAGCTATAACTCAAGATCCTCCGACCTCCGGGCCTGCTACCTCTTCTCCTCCCCCGTTCTCGGGTCCTCCTCCCAAGAAGCAGAAGACCTCTCAAGAGCCTGCGGGTTTTAATGACAAGGATTTCGATGCTCTTGGTTGGATTGAACAGCATATTCTCCCTCAGACCTTTATTTCTACTGATGATGTGTCTATGGAGCACCATTTTCAGTATATGGCGCGGAGTTGTGTTCGGATGGCTAGTCTTCATGCTGCTATTGCCCGAGAGTTCAAGAAATCTCCCCTTGGTGCGACCAGTTCCCGACTTGAGAAGGCTCAGTCCGAGCTCGAGAAGATTAGTGAGCTGAAGGCTGCTAGGATTGCTGAGTTGGAAGCATCTTTAGAGAAGGAGAAAGCTAAGGCTACCGCGGCTGTGGCGGCAGCGAATGCATCTGAGGGGATGGCGAAGGCAGCGAAGGAAAATTATACTCGGGCACTTGCCGAGCTTGTGGAGACGAAGGAGAAGTTGCAATCTGCTCAGAATGACTTTTACGAGCTAGAAGGGCATGTGGCGAAGGGTATGGATGCTATGTATGAAAATTTGAAGGCTCAGGTCCGGGTTCTTGCTCCTGACCTGGATCTGAGTTTGTTTAGTATGTATAACGTTGTTGTGGAGGGAGAGATTGTTCCTGCTCCCAACGAGGATGAGGTTCCGGTGTCCGACCCCAAGGTTCCGGTGTCCGTCCCCGAGGTTCCGGTTGCGAACCCGACTTCACCTTTGGTCGGGGATGGGTCTGGTGCGGAGGTTTTGAACCGGGATGATGGTGCTGTCGATGCTGTCCCGATTTCTATGTTTCTTCCGCAGCCTTCTGTTGATGCGGCGACCGGGAAGGATCTTAATCCTCTGTAATCCCTTTATCTTTTGGGTTTTTGCCCGGCCTGTGGGCTCTTTTGTTTTTTGGATGATTTCTGTGGATGCTTTGGACACCTTTTTTGCTTTTAGCTACTTGTAGTAACTTTTTTAGCTTATTATGCGGTGTTTTTGTTCGCGTTTTGACTTGTTTGTTCCGCTTTTATGCTTTTTAGTTGTTTTTGGGTAACAACTTTTTAGCTAGCGTTTGATTTCGTTTTTTCGCTCGTACTTTTTTAGTTGTTTTTGTATAGCAACTTTTTAGTAAGCGTTTTCGAAATCTTTGTCTTCGCCGTTTTGATTTTTTTTTTTGTTCCGCTTTTATGCTTTTTAGTTGTTTTTGGATAACAACCTTTTAGCTAGCGCTTGATTTCGTTTTTTCGCTCGTACTTTTTTAGTTGTTTTTGTATAGCAACTTTTTAGTAGGCGTTTTCGAAATCTTTGCTTTCGCCGTTTTAAGGCTTCCTTCTCGGGTCCGAGCTTTTTATCGGACCTCGGGTGGCGCGGTCGAGTACACCCTTTGTTGGTCCGACCTTGTCTTTGGTTGGCCTTTTAAGTTATTTTTGTAATCTCTTTTTATTTGGCTTTTTTGAGCCTTTTTCAGAGTTACTTTTATAACTTCTCACATTAATTTGAACCTCGTCGCTTTATCTTTGCCGACCTTGTGTGGTCTCTTGGCAAATGATTTTTTGCGTTTTGTCGAGCATAAATTAATGCGCCTTGACGGGGTACTTTTTCAGGATTTGTTTTATCACGAGAAGGAACAAAAGAAAATAGAAAAATTTGATTAGTATTAAGAAAGAAAGAATATTTACAAAGTGTTTACCCTTGACTAGGTCGGGTGTCTTATCTGACCGGGTGTCTCATTAAAAAACCCCTGTAGGGAAAAAGAGTACACCTCGGGTCAGATTTTCCTAGCTGTAGTACCGTTTTAGATTACAGGCGTGCCAGGCCCTGGGCAGCTCATTGCCTTCTAGGTCGGATATCTTGTAATAGCCTGTTCCTAAGACTTCAGTTACTTTGTAGGGTCCTTTCCAATTTGCGGCTAGCTTTCCTTCTCCCGACTTTTGTGTTCCGATGTCATTTCGGATTAGAATTAGGTCGTGAGTGGAGAAGCTTCGTTTTATTACTTTCTGATTGTATCTGAGGGCCGTTCGCCGTTTTAAGGTTTCTTCTCGGATTCGTGCTCTTTCTCGGACCTCGGGTAGGAGGTCGAGTTCTTCCTTTTGTGCCTGCGGGTTACCTTCTTCGTTGTAGAAGATGACTCTGGGTGACCCTTCATCTATTTCGATAGGAATCATTGCCTCCATCCCATAGGCTAGTCGAAATGGCGATTCTCCCGTTGTAGAGTGTGGAGTTGTCCGATATGCCCATAATACCTGGGGGAGCTCCTCGGCCCATGCCCCTTTGGCCTCTTGGAGTCTTCGTTTTAACCCGGCCAAGATGACTTTATTTGCGGCCTCTGCTTGTCCGTTGGCTTGTGGGTGCTCGACTGAGGTGAATTGCTGTTTGATTTTTAGTTCGGCCACCAAGTTCTGAAAACTTGTGTCCGTGAACTGTGTTCCATTGTCTGTGGTAATGGAGTAGGGGACTCCGAACCTTGTGACAATGTTTTTGTATAGGAATTTCTGGCTTTTCTGAGCCGTAATGGTGGCTAAAGGTTCAGCTTCGATCCACTTCGTGAAATAGTCGACCCCTACTATGAGGTACTTGACTTGCCCCGGTCCTTGGGGGAATGGGCCGAGTAGGTCGAGTCCCCATTTTGCGAAGGGCCATGGCGCAGTGATGCTGATAAGGTCTTCGGGTGGTGCTTTGTGAAAATTGGCGTGTTTTTGGCAGGGGGGCATATTTTCACAAACTCCGTTGCGTCTCTTTGCAAAGTTGGCCAGTAGAACCCGGCTCGGACTACTTTCTTGGATAATGCCCGAGCTCCGAGATGGTTCCCACACATGCCTCCGTGGACTTCTTCGAGGACGCTCTTTGTTTCTGAGGTCGGGACGCACCTAAGGAGGGGGCTTGCGAATCCTCTTCTGTATAATACGTCGTGAATTAGTGTGTAATTCTGGGCATCTTTCGTGAGTCTTTTGGCTTCCTTTCTTTCGGCGGGGAGAGTTCCCGACTTCAGGTAGCTGAGTATGGGGGTCATCCATCCTTGCTGCTGGTCTGATATATTTAGCGTTTCTTCCTCTCTTAGCACGGAGGGAGATTGTAAGGTTTCCTGGAGGAGACTTCTGTTGTTGCCTCCTGGTTTGGTGCTGGCAAGTTTTGAGAGGGCGTCTGCCCGGGCGTTTTGTTCCCGAGGTATGTGCTGGATCTGTATCTCTGGAAAGTGGCGTAATTGTGCCTGTGTTTGGTCCAGGTATTTTTTCATAGTTGGGTCTTTGGCCTGGTAGCTTCCATTTACTTGTGATGTGACGACCTGGGAGTCGCTGAAGATTGTGATTTTCCGGGCTCCGACCTCTTCGGCTAGCTTTAGACCTGCTAGTAGGGCTTCGTATTCGGCTTGGTTGTTTGAAGCTTGGAACTCGAATTTTAGGGATAGTTCTATCCGCGTTCCTTGGTCGCTTTCGAGTATAACCCCGGCTCCACTTCCAGTTTTGTTTGAGGACCCGTCGACATATAGGTTCCATGAGAGTGGGGTTCCAGGGGTCTTAGTGTATTCTGCGATGAAGTCGGCTAGATACTGAGACTTTATGGCAATCCGGGTTTCATAGTGGAGGTCGAACTCGGACAGTTCCACCGCCCATTGCAGTATTCGTCCTGCCAGGTCTGTTTTTTGGAGGATGTGTCTCATGGGTTGGTTTGTCCGGACTTTGATGGTGTGGGCTTGAAAGTAGGGACGGAGCCTCCGAGCTGTGAACACTAGGGCGTAGGCGAACTTCTCTATCTTCTGATAGTTTAATTCGGCCCCTTGTAGTGCCTTGCTTACAAAGTATATGGGGTGTTGTCCTTGGTCATTTTCTCGTATTAATGCTGAAGCGACTGCTCGATGTCCAACCGAGAGGTATAGTACGAGTTCTTCTCCCTTTAGAGGTCGGGTTAGGATTGGTGGCTGCCCGAGGAATTCCTTGAATTCTTGGAAGGCCTTTTCGCATTCTGGGGTCCATGAGAAGGGTTTCCCTTTCTTTAGGAGTGAGTAGAGAGGCAGTGACTTTATTGCTGATCCTGCCAAGAATCTTGATAGTGCGGCTAGCCTTCCATTCAGTTGTTGTACTTCCTTGACACACGTCGGGCTCTTCATATTGAGTATCGCTTGGCATTTGTCCGGGTTCGCTTCGATGCCCCTTTGAGTCAGCATGAAGCCTAAGAACTTTCCGGCTTCTGCGGCGAAGGTGCACTTTGTCGGGTTAAGTCTCATGTTGTGTTTTCTGAGGGTGCCGAAGATGCTGGTGAGGTCGGTCAGTAAGTTTTTGTCCTCTTGTGTCTTTACCAGCATGTCGTCGACGTACACCTCTAGCTGTAGTCCGATGTGCTCTGAGAACACTTTGTTCATTAGCCTCTGGTAGGTTGCCCCTGCGTTCTTCAGCCCGAAGGGCATTACTACGTAGCAGTAGTTTGCCCTTGGGGTTATGAACGAGGTCTTTTCTTGGTCGGGTCCGTACATCGGGATTTGATTGTATCTCGAGTATGCGTCCATGAAGGAGAGATATCTGTAGCCTGAGGCTGCGTCTACTAAGGCGTCGATGTTTGGTAGTGGATATGGGTCTTTGGGGCAGGCTTTGTTGAGATCTGTGTAATCGACGCACATCCTCCATTTTCCGTTGGGCTTTTTTACCAGGACCACGTTTGCAAGCCATAGGGGGTATTTTACTTCCCTAATGAATCCTGCATCTAGTAGTGCTTGTACTTGTTCTCCTATTGCTTGCATACGCTCGGGTCCGAGCTTCCGACGTCTTTGTTGGACAGGTCGGGATCCCGGGTAAACTGATAGCTTATGGCACATCAGGTCGGGATTTATTCCTGGCATGTCGGAGGCTTTCCAGGCGAAGAGGTCGGAGTTTTCCTTTAAGAGGTTTATGAGTTCCTCTTTTAGGCCCGTTTTGAGGTTTGCTCCTATGTTTGTGATTTTTTCAGGTGTGTTCCCAATCTGGACTTGTTCGGTTTCTCCCTCTGGTTGTGGTCGAAGATCTTCTCGGGACTGAACTCGTCCGAGTTCTATCGTGTTGACCTCTTTCCCTTTCAGGCTCAGGCTTTCGTTATAGCATCGCCGCGCTAGTTTTTGGTCGCCTTTTAGAGTAGCGATTCCTTTTGCGATAGGGAACTTCATACAGAGGTGTGGGGTCGAGACTATAGCCCCTAGCCTGTTTAGGGTTGGTCGCCCAATGAGGGCATTGTATGCCGAAGTGACGTTGACTATAATGTAGTCGATGCTTAATGTTTTAGATTGTTCGCCTTTTCCAAAGGTAGGGTGTAGCGAGATGTATCCTAAGGGATGGATCGGGGTATCCCCTAGCCCAAATAGGTCGGTAGGATAGGCCTTTAGTTCTTTTTCTTCAAGTCCGAGCTTGTCGAATGCCGATTTGAACAGGATATCTGCTGAGCTTCCCTGGTCAATCAGGGTTCGATGTAAGTTGGCGTTTGCTAGGATAATGGTGACTACCATCGGATCGTCGTGCCCGGGAATTATCCCTTGAGCATCTTCTCGGGTAAATGAGATAGTAGGTAACTCGGGCAGGGGACTGTCTTCTCGGACATGATAGACTTCTTTGAGGTGTCTTTTCCGCGAGGATCTGGATGTTCCTCCGCCTGCAAAACCTCCATTTATCATGTGAACGTGTCTTTCAGGGGTTCGCGGGACTTGTTCGGCCCGACCTCATTGTCTCCTCGTCTTCTCTTCCTGGTCTCCTCTCCTTTCTCTGCTATGTATCTGTCGAGCTTTCCTTCTCTGGCCAGCTTTTCTATAACATTTTTTAGGTCGTAGCAGTCGTTAGTAGAGTGACCGTAGAGTTTGTGATATTCACAGTATTCGGACCGATCTCTTCCCGCTCTCTTGTGTTTTAGCGGTCGTGGCGGTGGGATCTTTTCGGTGTGGCATACTTCTCTGTAGACGTCTACCAGGGAGACTCGGAGGGGGGTGTAGTTGTGGTACTTCCGTGGCTTGTCCGAGTTGGGTTCTTCTTTCTTCTTCTGTTCCCGATCTCGATCTCGGAGTGGGTAGGTTGATTCCTTCCTAGAAGAGTCTCTTAGCTGGGAGGTTTCCTCCATGTTGATATATTTTTCTGCCCGTTCCTGTACCTCGTATAGGGAGGTCGGGTATCGTTTAGATAGGGATTGGCTAAACGGTCCTTCTTTTAGGCCGTTTGCTAGTCCCATGATGGCCGCTTCAGTGGGCAAGTGTTGTATGTCCAGGCAGGCTTTGTTGAATCGCTCCATGTATTCTCGGAGAGTTTCTTGGTTACCCTGTTTGATCCCGAGTAGACTGGGGGCATGTTTTGCCTTGTCCTTTTGAATAGAGAACCTTGTTAGGAATTTTTTGGTTAGGTCTTCGAAGCTGGTGATTGATCTTGGTGGCAGGTTATCGAACCACTTCATGGCCGACTTGGTGAGAGTGGTGGGGAAGGCTTTGCACCGAATTGCGTCGGAGGCGTCGACTAGGTACATTCTGCTCCTGAAGTTGCTGAGGTGGTGGCTTGGATCGGTGGTGCCGTCGTAGAGATCCATGTCGGGTGGTTTGAAGTTTTGCAGTACCTTCTCCTTCATGATCTCTTGCGTGAAGGGATCATGGTTGCCTTCGGGGGTGGTGCCGCGTTCTGTCCGGTCTTTCAGGTTGGCCTCTATTTTCCGTAGTTTTTCTTCTAATTCTCTGTGCTTGCGAGCCTCCCTTCTCAGATCTTGTTCAGTTTCTTTCTGCTTCTTTATGTCCTCTTCGAGTTGTTTCAGTCGGTTCTGTTGTGCCCGGACTGCTTCTAGAATTTCCGAGCTCTTTTCTTTTTCGGGATTTTGTGGATCTTTGTTTGGGAGTGATGTCTTTGGGCGATTCTGTTTGTTTCCTCCTGGAGTGCGCGGTGATAGAGGGCTGTCCGGTCGTTCTCCGGTGTCAACTTCCTCCTCTTGTTCTGATGTAGCGTGGTCATTGTTGGGAGGGTCGTCCGCCATGGTAAAGGGATGACTTCCAGGTCCCCGGCAACGGCGCCAATGTTCCGAGGGTTACCTGAAACGTGGAGCTCGGTCGTCTGGCAGGACCCGAGGTGGGGGTTCCGTGACCCGAGCTTGATGCGCTGAGCGGCGGGTGGTTGTACCTGCAATGACACTCCGATGCTTAAGTTAGCATGGGTCCAAGCAGATATTTGTAGAATGTAGAATATGAGTTATACCTGGGTGCTCCAGTGTATTTATAGTAGTTGGTCGTGATCTTCCCTAGATAAGATATTCTTATCTTATCTTATCTTTTTCGGAGTTTTATCTCTATCTTTGCGGAACCGCCTTTCCTAGGCCTTTTCGGCCTTTTAGGTTTTGGGCTTCGTTCCTTATGATGGGCCTTCTTAGCTTTATTGTCCGAGGTCCGACCTCAGGCGTGGGCCTTGGGACGAGGTCGGACCTTCTATGAACTTTGCCGAGTTTGGGGAGCTCGGTCAGGGTATGAACAGATATATTCTATTATGGTCTCTCTGAATTTTCGAAAATGTCATTGGACCATTCTGCAGGTGGATCTATTCACCTGAAGAAAACGCCTGGAGAGGCTCAAGAACTCATTGACATGGTTGCAAACAACCAGTTCATATATACTTCTGAGAGGAATTCCATGAACAATGGGGTACCTCAGAAGAAAGGAGTTCTTGAAATTGATGCTCTGAATGCCATATTGGCTCAGAACAAAGTGTTGACTCAACAGGTCAACATGATCTCTCAAAATCTGAATGGATTGCAACATGCATCCAACAGTAATAGAGAGGCAGCTTCTGAAGAAGCTTATGATCCTGAGAACCCTGCCATGGCAGAGGTTAATTACATGGGTGAACCTTATGGAAACACCTATAACTCATCATGGAGAAATCATCCAAATTTCTCATGGAAGGATCAACAAAAACTTCAACAAGGTTTTAACAATGGTGGACGTACTAGGCTGGCCAATAGCAAGCCATATCCATCATCTTCTCAGCAACAGACAGAGAATTCTGAACAAAATACTTCTAATTTAGCCAATATAGTCTCTGATCTGTCAAAAGCCACTTTCAGTTTCATGAATGAAACAAGATCCTCCATTAGAAACTTGGAGGCACAAGTGGGCCAGCTGAGTAAGAAAGTTATTGAAACTCCTCCCAGTACTCTCCCAAGCAATACAGAAGAAAATCCAAAAGGAGAGTGCAAGGCCATTGATTTAATCAAAGTGGCCGAATGCACAAGGGAGGAGGAGGACGAAAATCCTAGTGAGGAAGACCTCCTGGGACGTCCCTCAAGCAAGAAGGAATCTCCTGTTAAGGATCAAAAGGAATCTGAGGCTCATACAGAGACCATAGAGATTCCTTTAAATCTCCTTCTGCCATTCATGAGCTCTGAAGAATATTCATCCTCTGAAGAGAATGAAGATGTGACTGGAAAGCAAGTTGCTCAATACTTAGGAGCTATCATGAAGCTGAATGCCAAGCTGTTTGGTAATGAGACTTGGGAAAGTGAACCTCCCTTGCTCATTAGTGAACTAGATACTTGGATTCAGAGAACTCTACCTCAAAAGAAACAAGATCCTGGCAAATTCTTAATACCTTGCACCATTGGCACCATGAGCTTTGAAAAAGCTCTATGTGATCTTGGGTCAGGGATAAATCTTATGCCACTCTCTGTAATGGAGAAGCTGGGGATCATTGAGGTACAACCTGCCTTGTTCTCACTACAACTGGCAGACAAGTCCATGAGACAAGCTTATGGAATAGTAGAGGACGTTCTAGTAAAGGTTGAAGGCCTTTACATCCCTACTGACTTCATAATCCTAGACACTAGGAATGAAGATGATGAATGCATCATCCTAGGAAGACCTTTCCTAGCCACAGCAGGAGCTGTGATAGATGTCAACAGAGGTGAGTTAGTCCTTTAATTGAATGGGGACTACCTTGTGTTTCAGGCACATGGCCATCCCTCTGTGACAAAAGAGAGTAAGCATGAAGAGCTTCTCTCAGTTCAGAGTCAAGAAGAGCCCCCACAGTCAAACTCTAAGTTTGGTGTTGTGAGGCCACAACCAAACTCTAAGTTTGGTGTTCAAACCCCATATCCAAACTCTAAGTTTGGTGTTGGGAATACCACACTTAAATTGACCTGATCACCTTGTGGTTCCATGAGAACCACTGTCAAGCTATTGACATTAAAGAAGCGCTT
Organism: Arachis stenosperma; assembly: GCF_014773155.1. NCBI lineage: Eukaryota > Viridiplantae > Streptophyta > Magnoliopsida > Fabales > Fabaceae > Arachis > Arachis stenosperma. Next base: position 87,679,298 of record NC_080380.1, read on the forward strand.
GTTGGGAGGCAACCCAATTTTATTTATATAATTTTATTTTATTTTGTTTCTTTGTTATTTTTGTGTTTTATTAGGTACATGATCATGAGGAGTCACGAAAAAAATCAAAAAATTAAAAACAGAGTCAAAAACAGAAGAAAAAAATTTTTCACCTTGGAGGCAGCACAGGCTGGCGTTCAACGCCAGTAAGGTGCATCTATCTGGCGTTCAACGCCAGAACAGAGCACCATTCTGGCGCTGAACGCCCAAAACAAGCAACAACCTGGCGTTAAATGCCAGGATGGTGCACAGAGAGGACAAACTGGCGCTGAACGCCAGAAACAAGCATGAAACTGGCGTTCAACGCCAGAAACATGCATTACATGGGCGTTGAACGCCCAGAACGTGCACCAATGGGCGTTTGAACGCCAGAATGATGCATGAAGGCATTTTACATGCCTATTTGGTGCAAGGATGGAATTCCTTGACACCTCAGGATCTGTGGACCCCCACAGGATCACCTCAGGATCTGTGAACCTCACAGGATCCCCACCTACCTCGCCCTATCTCTCTATATTCATGGTCATTCCTTCTGTTTTTCATTCACCACCCACATTTCCCACTCTTCCCCCATACACCCCACCTACCTTTATAATTCAACTTCTCCTTCCCACCCAATCCCACCCATATAGCCGAAACCATCTCCCCTCACTCACCTCCATTCTCTTCTTCTTCTTCTACTCTTCTTTTCTTTTTTGCTCGAGGGCGAGCAATATTTTAAGTTTGGTGTGGTAAAAGCATAGCTTTTTTTTGCTTTTCCATTACCATTAATGGCACCTAAAGCCAGAGAAACCTCAAAGGGAAGACAAAAAGCTTCCACCTCTGAGTCATGGGAGATGGAAAAATTAAAAATATAAGCCGTCATAGCTCAGTGGTAGAACATGTGGCTGCAAATCAAGAGATCCCTGAGATACCTCAGGGGATAAGTTGTCCTCCACACAAATATTGGAAGCAACTAAGGGGAGGAACACAAAAATTACTATGAATCATTCAACAAGAAGCAAGGAAAAGACATAGAGGAGCTCAAAGAGCACCATTGGACCTTCAAAAAGGCGCCACCCTCACTCAGGTGGATTCATTCCTTGCTCTTTATTTCTTTTTGTTTTCGGTTTTTAATTATGGTGTTTATCTATGTTTTGTGTCTTTATTTCATGATCATTAGTATGTAACCATGCCTTAAAGCTATGAATAAATTCCATTAATCCTTCACCTCTCTTAAAAGAAAAATGTTTTAATTCAAAAGAATAAGAAGTACATAATTTTTGAAATTATTATTGAATTTAGTTTAATTATATTGATGTGGTGACAATGTTTTTGTTTTCTGAATGAATGATTGAACAGTGCATATGTCTTTGGATCTTGTTGTTTATGAGTGTTAAACTTGTTGGTTCTTGAAAGAATGAGGAACAAAGAGAAATGCTATTGGTGATCTGAAAAATCATGAAATTGATTCTTGAAGCAAGAAAAAGCAGTGAAGCATTCGAAAAAAAAAAAAGTTATCTAAAAAGAGTATATAGAAAAAGAAGGAGCAATAGAAAAAGCCAATAGCCCTTAAAACCAAAAGGCAAGGGTGAAAAGGATCCAAGGCTTTGAGCATCAATGGATAGGAGGGCCCAAGGAAACTAAATCCAGGCCTAAGCGGCTAAATCAAGCTGTCCCTAACCATGTGCTTGTGTCATGAAGGTCCAAGTGAAAAGCTTGAGACTGAATGGTTAAAGTCGTGATCCAAAGCAAAAGAGTGTGCTTAAGAGCTCTGGACACCACTAACTGGGGACTTTAGCAAAGCTAAGTCACAATCTGAAAAGGTTCACCCAGTTATGTGTCTGTGGCATTTGTGTATCCGGTAGTAATACTGGAAGACAAAGTGCTTAGGGCCACAGCCAAGACTCATAAGTAGCTGTGTTCAAGAATCAACATGCTTAACTAAGAAAGTCAATAGCACTATCCCAAATTCTAAGTTCCCCCAGAGACGCCAATACCTCTAAACTACAAAGGAAAAAGTGAGATGCCAAAACTATTCAGAAGCAAAAAGCTACAAGTCCCGCTCATGTAGTTAAATTAATATTCATTGATATTTTGGACTTTATAGTATATTCTCTTCTTTTTATCCTATTTGATTTTCAGTTGCTTGGGGACAAGCAACAATTTAAGTTTGGTGTTGTGATGAGCGGATAATTTATACGCTTTTTGGCATTGTTTTTATATAGTTTTTAGTAAGTTTGAGCTACTTTTAGGGATGTTTTCCTTAGTTTTTATGTTAAATTCACATTTCTGGACTTTACTATGAGTTTGTGTGTTTTTCTGTGATTTCAGGTAAATTCTGACTGAAATTGAGGGATTTGAGCAAAACTCTGAAAAAGGCTGACAAAAGGACTGCTGATGCTGTTGGATTCTGACCTCCCTGCACTCGAAATGGATTTTCTGGAGCTACAGAACTCCAATTGGCGCGCTCTCAACGGCGTTGGAAAGTAGACATCCAGGGCTTTCCAGCAATATATAATAGTCCATACTTTATTCGAAGAATGACGACGCAACTTGGCGTTGAACGCCAAGTACATGCTCCTTTCTGGAGTTAAACGCCAGAAAAACGTCATTATCCGGAGTTGAACGCCCAAAACACGTCATAACTCAGAGTTCAACTCCAAGAGAAGCCTCTGCTCGTGTATTGACCAAGCTCAGCCCAAGCACACACCAAGTGGGCCCCGGAAGTGGATTTATGCATCAATTACTTACTCATGTAAACCCTAGTAGCTAGTCTAGTATATATAGGACATCTATCTATTGTATTAGACATCCTGGATTGTATTTTGAATCCTGTGATCACGTTTTAGGGGGCTGGCCATTCGGCCATGCCTGGACCTCTTTCACTTATGTATTCAACGGTGGAGTTTCTGCACACCATAGATTAAGGGTGTGGAGCTCTGCTGTACCTCAAAGATTAATGAAGTTCTATTTTCTTTTATTCAAATCTCTATCTTATTCTTATTCCAAGATATTCATTCGTACCCAAGAACATGATGATAGTGATGAGTTAGATAACCCTCATCACTATCCTCACTGATGAACGCGCGTGATTGACAACCACTTCCGTTCTACATGCAACAAGGCTTGAATGTGTATCTCTCAGATTCCCCAACAGAATCTTCTTGGTATAAGCTAGATAGATGGCGGCATTTATGAGGATCCGGAAAGTCTCACCTTGTCTGTGGTATTCCGAGTAGGATTCTGGGAATCCGGAAAGTCCAACCTTGTCTGTGGTGTTCCGAGTAGGATTCCGGTAATGAATGACTGTGACGTGCTTCAAACCTGTAACCTGCTGGGCGTTAGTGACAGACGCAAAAGAGGGATTCTATTCCAGTAGGGGAGGGAACCAACCGGTGATTGGCCGTACTGTGACAGAGTGCGTGAGCATTAGCTTTCACTGCGAGGATGGGATGTAGCTATCAACCATGGGTGATGCCTCCAGACTGGTTAGCTGTGCGAGTGACAACCGCATAGGATATTTCCCCGTGAGGATGAAAGTAGCCACAGTTGATGGTGAACCCCTATACAAAGCTTGCCATGGAAAGGAGTAAGAAGGATTGAGTAGAAGCAGTGGGAGAGCAGGCGTCCGAGAGCTCTACAGCATCTCCATTCCGCTTATCTGAAATTCCTACCAATGAATCTGCATAAGTATTTCTATCCCTTTTATTATTTCTATTTTATTATTTGAATCTAATCAAGTATCATGTTTAATCTCCCTAACTGAGATTTACAAGGTGACCATAGCTTGCTTCATACCAACAATCTCTGTGGATTCGACCCTTACTCACGTAAGGTTATTACTTGGACGACCCAGTACACTTGCTGGTTAGTGAACGGAATTGTGAATTCCAATAAAGAAAATAAACAGTGCCCTAAGGGTATATTCATACTAAAGCTCAAAAGATAGAAGAACATAGTGATCACAATTTCGTCCACCATCCCTCAATTTCAGCCAGAAAATACCTGAAATCACAGAAAAACACACAAACTCATAGTAAAGTCCAGAAAAGTGAATTTTAACTAAAAACTAATAAAAATATACTAAGAACTCAACTAAAACTACTAAAAACATACTAAAAACAATGCCAAAAAGCGTACAAATTATCCGCTCATCACAACACCAAACTTAAATTGTTGCTTGTCCCCAAGCAACTAAAGATCAAATAAGATAAAAAGAAGAGAATATGCAATGAACTCCAAAAACATCTATGAAGATCAGTATTAATTAGATGAGCGGGGCTTTTAGCTTTTTGCCTCTGAATAGTTTTGGCATCTCACTTTATCCTTTGGAACTCAGAATGATTGGCTTCTTTAGGAACTCAGAATCCAGATAGTGTTATTGATTCTCCTAGTTAAGTATGATGATTCTTGAACACAGCTACTTTATTGAGTCTTGGCTGTGGCCCAAAGCACTCTGTCTTCCAGTATTACCACCGGATACATACATGCCACAGACACATAATTGGGTGAACCTTTTCAGATTGTGACTCAGCTTTGCTAAAGTCCCCAATTAGAGGTGTCCAGGGTTCTTAAGCACACTCTTATTGCCTTGGATCACAACTTTATTTCTTTCTTTCTCTTTCTCTTTTCTTCTTTCTCTTTTTTTTTCGTTTTTTTTTTGTGTTCACTGCTTTTTCTTGCTTCAAGAATCATTTTTATGATTTTTCAGATCCTCAGTAACATGTCTCCTTTTTCATCATTCTTTCAAGAGCCAACATTCATGAACCACAAATTCAAAAGACATATGCACTGTTCAAGCATACATTCAGAGAACAAAAGTGTTGTCACCACATCAAAATAATTAAACTATTATAAAATTCAAAATTCATGCAATTCTTTTTCTTTTCAATTAAGCACGTTTTTATTTAAGAAAGGTGATGGATTCATAGGACATTCATAACTTTAAGGCATAGACACTAAGACACTAATGATCATAAGACACAAACATGGATAAACATAAGCACTAAAATTCGAAAAACAGAAGAATAAAGAACAAGGAAATCAAGGAACGGGTCCACCTTAGTGATGGCGGCTTTTCCTTCCTCTTGAAGGTCCTATGGAGTGCTTGAGCTCCTCAATGTCTCTTCCTTGCCTTTGTTGCTCCTCTCTCATGATTCTTTGATCTTCTCTTATTTCATGGAGGAGAATGGACTGTTCTTGGTGCTCCACCCTTAGTTGTCCCATGTTGGAACTCAATTCTCCTAGGGAGGTGTTTAGTTGCTCCCAATAGTTTTGTGGAGGAAAGTGCATCCCTTGAGGCATCTCAGAGATCTCATGATGAGAGGGGTCTCTTGTGTGCTCCATCCTTTTCTTGGTAATGGGCTTATCCTCATCAATGGTGATGTCTCCCTCTATGTCAACTCCGACTGAATAACAGAGGTGACAAATGAGGTGAGGAAAGGCTAACCTTGCCAAGGTAGAGGACTTATCCGCCACCTTGTAGAGTTCTTGGGCTATAACCTCATGAACTTCCACTTCTTCTCCAATCATGATGCTATGGATCATGATGGCCCGGTCTAAAGTAACTTCGGACCGGTTGCTAGTGGGAATGATTGAGCATTGGATAAACTCCAACCATCCTCTAGCCACGGGTTTGAGGTCATGCCTTCTCAATTGAACCGGCTTGCCTCTTGAATCTCTCTTCCATTGTGCGCCTCTTCACATATGATTGAGGACTTGGTCCAACCTTTGATCAAAGTTGACCCTTCTTGTGTAAGGTGTTCATCTCCTTGCATCATAGGCAAGTTGAACGCCACCCTCACACTTTCCGGACTAAAATCCAAGTATTTCCCCCGAACCATAGTAAGATAATTCTTTGGATCCGGGTTCATACTTTGATCATGGCTCTTGGTGATCCATGCATTGGCATAGAACTCTTGAACCATCAAGATTCTAACTTGTTGAATGGGGTTGGTAAGTACTTCCCAACCTCTTCTTTGGATCTCATGGCGGATCTCCGGATATTCACCCTTTTTGAGTGAAAAGGGGACCTCGGGGATCACCTTCTTCAAGGCCACAACTTCATAGAAGTGGTCTTGATGCACCCTTGAGATGAACCTATCCATCTCCCATGACTCAGAGGTGGAAGCTTTTGCCTTCCCTTTCCTCTTTCCAGAGGTTTCTCCGGCCTTGGATGCCATAATGGTTATGGAAAAACGAAAAAGCAACGCTTTTACCACACCAAACTTAAAATGTTTGCTCGTCCTCGAGCAAAAGAAGAAAGAAGAGAGTAGAAGAAGAAGAAATGAGGAAGAGGGAGATTGTGGTGTATTCGGCCAAAGAGGGGAGAAGTGGTGTTTGGTTGTGTGAAAATGAAGGAGTGAAGGGTATTTATAGAGAGAGGGGATGGGGTTCGGCCATATTGGGTGGGTTTGGGAGGGAAAGTGGTTTGAATTTGAAGGGTAAGGTTGGTGGGGTTTTATGAAGGATGGATGTGAGTGGTGAAGAGAAAGATGGGATTTGATAGGTGAAGGGGTTTTGGGGAAGAGGTATTGAGGTGATTGGTGAATGGGGGAAGAAGAGAGAGAGTGGTGGGGGTTGGTGGGGATCCTGTGGGGTCCACAGATCCTGTGGTGTCAAGGAAAAGTCATCCCTGCACCAAATGTTGCTCAAAATCACATTTTGAGCCATTTCTGGCGTTAAACGCCGGGCTGGTGCCCATTCCTGGCGTTTAACGCCAGGTTCTTGCCCTTTTCTGGCGTTTAACGCCAGTCTGGTGCTCCTTTCTGGCGTTAAACGCCTAGAATGGTGCCAGACTGGGCGTTAAACGCCCAACTGCTAGGTGTACTGGCGTTTGAACGCCAGCAACATCTTCCTCCAGGGTGTGCTGTTTTTCTTCCTGTTTTTCATTTTGTTTTTGCTTTTTCAATGGATTTTGTGACTTCTTATGATCATCAACCTACAAAAAACATAAAATAACAAAAGAAACTATATAAATTAAATATTGGGTTGCCTCCCAACAAGCGCTTCTTTAATGTCAGTAGCTTGACAGAGGGCTCTCATGGAGCCTCACAGATACTCAGAGCAATGTTGGAACCTCCCAACACCAAACTTAGAGTTTGAATGTGGGGGTTCAACACCAAACTTAGAGTTTGGTTGTGGCCTCCCAACACCAAATTTAGAGTTTGACTGTGGGGGCTCTTCTTGACTCTGATTTGAGAGAAGCTCTTCATGCTTCATCTCTATGGTGACAGAGGGATATCCTTGAGCCTTAAACACAAAGGATTCTCCATTCACTTGAATGATCAGTTCACCTCCATCAACATCAATCACAGCCTTTGCTGTGGCTAGGAAGGGTCTGCCAAGGATGATTGTTTCATTCATGCACTTCCCAGTCTCTAGGACTATGAAATCAGTAGGGATGTAATGGTCTTCAATCTTAACCAAAACGTTCTCTACTAGTCCATAAGCTTGTTTTCTTGAGTTGTCTGCCATCTCTAGTGAGATTTTTGCAGCTTGTACCTCAAAGATCCCTAGCTTCTCCATTACTGAGAGAGGCATGAGGTTTACACTTGAACCTAAGTCACACAGAGCCTTCTTGAAGGTCATGGTGCCTATGGTACAAAGTATGGAAAACTTCCCAGGATCTTGTCTCTTTTGAGGTAATTTCTGCCTAGACAAGTCATCCAGCTCTTTGGTGAGCAAAGGAGGTTCATTCTCCCAAGTCTCATTTCCAAATAACTTGTCATTTAGCTTCATGATTGCTCCAAGGTATTTAGCAACTTGCTCTTCAGTGACATACTCATCCTCTTCAGAGGAAGAATACTCATCAGAGCTCATGAAAGGCAGAAGTAAGTCCAATGGAATCTCTATGGTCTCATTTTGAGCCTCAGATTCCCATGGTTCCTCATTGGGGAACTTGATGAGCGGATAATTTGTACGCTTTTTGGCATTGTTTTTAGTATGTTTTTAGTAGTTTTAGTTGAGTTCTTAGTATATTTTTATTAGTTTTTAGTTAAAATTCACTTTTCTGGACTTTACTATGAGTTTGTGTGTTTTTCTGTGATTTCAGGTATTTTCTGGCTGAAATTGAGGGACCTGAGCAAAAATCTGATTCAGAGACTGAAAAGGACTGCAGATGCTGTTGGATTCTGACCTCCCTGCACTCGAAGTGGATTTTCTGGAGCTACAGAAGCCCAATTGGCGCGCTCTCAAAAGCTTTGGAAAGTAGACATCCTGGGCTTTCCAGCAATATATGATAGTCCATACTTTGCCCAAGATTTGATGGCCCAAACCGGCGTTCAAAGTCACCTACAGAAATTCCAGCGTTAAACGCCGGAACTGGCACCTAATTGGGAGTTAAACGCCCAAACTGGCTAAAAGCTGGCGTTTAACTCCAAGAGAAGTCTCTACACGAAAATGCTTCATTGCTCAGCCCACACACACCAGTGGGCCCGGAAGTGGATTTTTATGTCATTTACTCATCTCTGTACACACTAGGCTACTAGTTTTCTATAAGTAGACCTTTTACTATTGTAATAGGGATTAGAGAGTCTTTGATCATGTTTTGATGATTGAACTCACTTTGGGAGGCTGGCCATTCGGCCATGCCTAGACCTTGTTCTTATGTATTCAACGGTGGAGTTTCTACACACCATAGATTAAGGTGTGGAGATCTGCTGTACCTCGAGTATTAATGCATTACTATTGTTCTTCTATTCAATTCCGCTTGTTCTTGTCCAAGATATCACTTGTTCTTCAATCTGATGAAGGTGATGATTGACACTCATCATCATTCTCACCTATGAACAAGGTGACTGACAACCATTCTTGTTCTACAAGCATCTTAGGCTTAGTGAATATCTCTTGGATTTCTGATTGCATGATGCATGGTGATCGCCTGACAACCGAGTGCTCGCCTGACAAACGAGCCAACCATTCCCTGAGATCAGAGTCTTCGTGTATGGCAAGAACTGATGGCGGCATTCAAGAGAATCCGAAGGTTCTAACCTTGTCTGTGGTATTCTGAGTAGGATTCAATGATTGAATGACTGTGACGTGCTTCAAACTTGTACCTGCTGGGCGTTAGTGACAGATGCAAAAGAGGGATTCTATTCCAGTAGGAGCGGAACCGACCGGTGATTGCCGTACTGTGACAGAGTGCGTGAGCATTAGCTTTCACTGCGAGGATGGGAGGTAGCCACTGACAACGGAGAAACCCTACACGAGCTTGCCATGGAAAGGAGTAAGAAGGATTGGATGAAGGCAGTAGGAAAGCAGAGAGACGGAAGGGAAGGCATCTTTCATACGCTTGTCTGAAGCTCTCAACCAATATACATAAGTATCTCTATCTTTATCTTTTATGTTATTTTCGTCATCATCTATACCCAATTGAGTCTGCCTGACTAAGATCTACAAGGTGACCATAGCTTGCTTCATACCACCATCTCCGTGGGATCGACCCTTACCGCGTAAGGTTTATTACTTGGACGACCCAGTGCACTTGCTGGTTAGTTGTGCGAAGTTGTGTTTATGCCATGGTATTGAGCACCAAGTCTTTGGAGCCATTACTAGGGATTGTTTATGTTTTGAAAAGTATTGATCACAATTTCGTGCACCAAGTTTTTGGCGCCGTTGCCGGGGATTGTTCTTGTGTATGGACACTGACGGTTCATCTTGTTGCTTAGATTAGGCATTATTTTTTTCGAAATTCTTGAAGATGAATTCTAGAGTTTCATGATTTGCTAAAATCTGGCTGGCTGTAAAGCCATGTCTAATTTCATTGGACCGAGGTTTCAACTTATCATCACAAGAGCTTGTTGATCTTGCTTTTGGAGCAGTGATCTGCTAAGCTTGGCTGGCCTTTGGCCATGTCTAGTGTTTTTGGACCGAAGCTTTTTTGAAAGCTTGGCTGGCTGTGAAGCCATGTCTAATTCCTGGACCGGAGTCTTAGACTAGCATTGCACTGATTCCTGGAATTCTCATTTTTTTGATGTTTCACTTAATTTTTCGAAAAACAACAAAAAAAAAATTAGAAATCATAAAAACCAAAATATTTCTTGCTTGAGTCTAGTGTC